>NW_006340462.1:0-416 GCF_000327345.1 Myotis davidii
ATGAAATCCTGCCATTTGTGACAACATGGGTGGGCCCTGGGGACATTATACGAAGTTAAATAAGTCAGACAGAGAAAGACATGGTGTATGATATCACAGAGAGTCAAATGGTGGTACCAGAGGCTGAGGGTGGAGGGATACGTAAGATGTTGTTTAAAGGTAGAAACTTTCAACGAGTAGTAAGTCCTAGAGAGCTAATGCACAGTATAAGGACTATAGACAACTTTATTGTATTGTAATCATCTATCTCCCTAAGAGACTAGATCTTAATTATCCCAAGCACAAAAGAGAGATTGTAATTATGCAATATGATGAAAGACGCTAATTACTGCTACATTGGCAATCATATTACAGTATATAAATGTATTGGATCCACATGTGTGTACCTTAAATTTACACAATGTTATATGTGAAAT
>NW_006340463.1:0-416 GCF_000327345.1 Myotis davidii
ACAAAAATTCTTCACAGGTTTGAATATTTCTTAATGTTGACAGGGAACCTGAGACACAGAGCAGAGAAGAAATTCATCAGGGTCAGAGAGGCTATCTCAGGACAAAACTGAACGAAAGTTAAGGTTTTCTAATTACCATTGTAATTCTAGAAGTCTTCTGATTTCAAAAAGCCACTGTCTTAAGGCAAGTTGGGGGTAGGAGGAAGGGAAATCCAGTAAACTGCCTGGAAGAACAGCTTGGTGCACAATCCAAAAAGAGAGAAAGTCCAGAGGCAGGGGATTCACTATAGCATTATTTATCAAAGCAAAAACAAAACAAGCCTCAAAACTGGAAACATAAATTGTCCTGTGATTAGCTCTGTATGGGAAATAAATCTAATACATTACCTATTCAACATTTTTTTAAAATATATTTT
>NW_006340464.1:0-416 GCF_000327345.1 Myotis davidii
CAAAATTCATATGTTGAAATCCTAACCCTCAAATGTGATGGAATTGGTAAGTGGAGCCTGGGGGAGGTGCTTAAATCAAGAGGTGGAACCCCCATGAAAGAGATTAGTGCCTTATAGAAAGAGGCACGAGCATCCTTAGCTGCTTCAGGTGAAACACAGTGAGAAGGTGCCACCTACAAACCAGGACAACGGTCCTCACTGAACAGCAACCATGCTGGACCCTTGATCTTGGACTCCAGCCTCCATAACTGTGAGCAATAAATTGTACTTTTTTAAAAACTAACCAGTTGATAGAATTTTGTTATAGCAGCCTAAACAGAGGTAGACCTATTGGAACATTAAGATCTTTTCTAAATCTAAAATCCTAGTATGGCAGATCTAGTCATATTGAAGTGCCCCAATTTCCCAAAATAAAA
>NW_006340465.1:0-416 GCF_000327345.1 Myotis davidii
ACTCAGTCCTTCCTTGTTTTTATATCTTCCTTCCCCTCGCCCTCGTACCACTCACGTCCCCTCAAAGGAGCGCAATCTTACAGTCAATAGCATGTTTTTGCTCTTAGTCAAAAACAGAGTAAACCTTGCTTTGGATTGTTCTGCCAAACAATGAAGCCAAGAGACAAGAGAAATAGAAAGTAGGACAAGAAAATCATTCAAGTTGCACGAGGGCTTTGATAGCACAGTTTAACCTGTACATGTTCTGAAATCTTCTCTAAACATCTCAAGGACCGGGGACTGCTCTCACCCAGCCTCGGGCAATGCTTTCAACATTTACAAAAAAGGTTGCAGTTTCACAGGTTATTACTATTATAACTGAATGCTGAGTTTGGAATGCATGTTATCAGTCAAATGTGTAGCCTTTTACTCTTTTT
>NW_006340466.1:0-416 GCF_000327345.1 Myotis davidii
TACACGTTTCTGCCGGGGAAGGGGTTAATACCAGTGCTGCGGGGTAGGAGGAAGAGTAGGTCTTGAACCCCCTGTAAAATATATGGGACTCTCCTTTCAGATAAGTACACGAAAACCCCAAATTTTGTATATAATTATAAGGCTGTGTTCACAGCCTTTCCAGGGAAGCAGTAGGCACCTTCCATGTATTATCTTTAAATATTGGCTGAGAAACATTGAAATTCTCTTATTCAGAGGCAAAAACACAAGAAACTCAAAAGGTCTAAGAAAATGTGCTCATATAATTGCAACCAACTCTTCCTTCCAAAGCATTTTAATTCCTCCATCAATTGACCATGTCTCTTGCCCTGTTTACACTGTCCAAAGGGCCACCAGGGCAGAGGTTCTAGTCCAGTGATGGCGAACCTATGACATGC
>NW_006340467.1:0-416 GCF_000327345.1 Myotis davidii
TCATAGGTTCGCCATCACTGTCCTAGAGAATCAATTTTCTTAACCAAACTGGATCTCTAAACTTACTTACATTACAACAATTCCATGTTCAGGAATCAAATACAAATACTGGAAAAATAAGAGATTTAAAGAAATTCTGAGTTAACATCAGTTAAAATGGCATCTGCCATTCAGGGCATTCTGGTGAAAAGACTTGGAAGTACTCTTCAGAAGTACCCATTTAGGGATCTCACTTACAAAATAATTATGCAGATCAATACAGTGCCTGTATGCAAGCAGTAAGTGGAAAATATACTAAAAATAGAGATTTCATTCACAGTAAGATGTTACGGCCAAAGGGCCTGCTCGGGTGCCACTTGTTACGGCCAAAAATGATCCTGGGTGGGGGCGGTGAAAGGATTGAGAAAAGACAGACA
>NW_006340468.1:0-416 GCF_000327345.1 Myotis davidii
TTCAGTCAACAGGTCCTAACAGTCGCTTAGGCTCTTATATATACAGATGGCTCCCCAGAGCAATGATAAAGGATGATCTCTTCAATAAACAGGGCTGAGTCAATTAGATATCCATGTGGACAAAATGACTCCTATTTCACGTTACACAGCATAATGAATCAATTCCAGGTGAATCTAGATCTAGATATGAAAACAAAATAATAAAGCTTCTAGGAAACAATGTGGGAGAAATTCTTCATGAGTTTGCTATTGAAAGATTTCTTAAACAGGATAGAAAAAGAACCAGTCGTAAAGGCAAAACTGGTTACCTAATTTGTGGACCCCTTGTTCAAAAATTATTAAGAAATTTGAGAAAGCAACAGCAGAGCCCTAGCCAGTTTGGCCAATGGATAGAGCATCGGCCTGCAAACCAAAGG
>NW_006340469.1:0-416 GCF_000327345.1 Myotis davidii
CCTATGTGGTTACTTTCAGTCTCTGAGTTTGTAGGGCCCACCATGCTGGCCTCTCCTGAGTTTGTCAGGTTTAGTATGTGACTCTTTTTCCATCCACACCTGCTGAGAGGAAGCCATGGAGAGGATTAAGAGAAAGAAGCACCAAGGTGAGTCTGCTCTGTGCCTCACTCCTCAAGGTCAAAACCAAACCGGTGGGGTCAGGATGGAAATACCCAGATAGGCTTAGGGAACAGAATGATCTCACAGGGTCTCGGTCATGGGGCAGTCAAAGGAGAGAAAATATGGTGATACAACAGCATATTAGTGAGGAAGGGTCTGAAAGAGCTCCCTTCTCCCACTCTAAGTATTCCAGGGGACATGGAGAATAAGTAGCCCTGAGATCTAAGACATTTAATAGATTTCTATTTTCTTGCCCA
>NW_006340470.1:0-416 GCF_000327345.1 Myotis davidii
CAAAAATTCTTTACAGGTTTCGGTGGTTTTTAGGTTAACACTCTCTCAAAACCAATGTAAAAAGTGTTTTTTTAAACAAAGACCCACGCAAAGCACCTCACCCACTTGCGTAAAAGGCCACGCACCCGCCAGCCGGTCGGTAAGGCCAGAGGAAAGCTGACAGGGGGGCAATCGCCCAGGGAAAGCTCTGCTTGCAGGTGAGGCGCCTTCCACGGGGAAACCCAGAATGTCCAGGACACAAACAAGCTCACTCAGCGGTCAGGGCACAGCCCGGCCGGGAGCCCCGGGCCTGTGGACCCGCCCAGGCGGCTTGGCAGCGGCTCACAGGCCCCCGGGGGCCCTGGACCCAGAGACAGGCCTGGGCGCAGCTTGTGCGGGGCCAGCGCGGGGCGGGTCCCTGGACGGACCTGGTGGAG
>NW_006340471.1:0-416 GCF_000327345.1 Myotis davidii
ATTAAACTCGTAAGTCAAGGCTCCACTGTATTCTTTATTGAACATGTGACTTCACTCCTTTGCCTTGGCTTTCTCATTTGTAATGTGGCTATGATAATATTTACATCTCATAGGGTTACTATGAAAATATAGTGTTTAGTAACTGGCATAGAATCAGAACTGAAAATATTATTGTTAATTCAGTTCTGATCATTTGTTATTTACTTAATCATAAAGGGAATTAAGCAATAAAAAGATCATAAGGAATTCCCTTGAGCTTCCACATCTTAACATTGTCTCTGACTTCATTATGATTTGCAATTAAAAAGAGCCAAATTTGAAACTTTCTAAGCATTCTATTCTACATTAATTAAAATTCAGATTCTTAATGGTTGTCAGTAAACTGAAGAGTATAAGCTTACATAAGATTTCAAAAC
>NW_006340472.1:0-416 GCF_000327345.1 Myotis davidii
TGATGGGCGGGGCACACCATCCCCTAAAATGTTTAAACAAGGCATCCCTTTCTATTTTCTTTTTATTCATACCCAGGCAACAACAAGGCACTTCCCACAAAAGGAGAATGAATTTTTCTTGATAAAAGCCGGCTTTCTGTTTTCAGGACAAGAACATTTGTAGGTACCTTGGCTGTGATGTGGGATTGGTGGGCATCTGGACTGAGTCCAGGAGCATCCGCACAGGGAGGTAAAGCTGCCTGGGTACTTGGAGTGAGAGGCCTGGGCACCATGGCTCAGGGAACAGATGTCCTGAACCAGGTTGTGAATCTCCAGAGCCCAGGGGTTAGAACAACTTGACATTCATTTTAAGGTGGATTATGTTGTTTTATATTCTGTTTTTTTTCTTTCTTAATCTTCACCTGAGGATATGTTTT
>NW_006340473.1:0-416 GCF_000327345.1 Myotis davidii
CTGCTCTAAATTTAGCTGTATGTAATTAGAGTGATACTGGTTATTAAGGGTTTTAACTTTAATACCTTAATAACTCTCATTTTATTTTGTATATTTCATCACCAATTAAGAATATTCTGGGAAGTTTCCCTTTATGTCTGTACATGAACTTATTTTGTAAGAATCAAATTACCTAACTTTTTTGCATACGATGGAATATTTACATGCCGACCCCCACCCTTTTGTAAGACAAATTTGGTGTGATTCCAGGTGTCTACTTGGAAATCTATGCTGCTGTTAAATACTTGACATTTCTCTTCAGATTCCACTTACCAGGACCTGTGTCCCTAAGCAGTTTCCCCCCTCATTTGAGAAGAATCAGGAACAGTCTCCCTTACTTCTCTTCCACTGCTGCCACTACAGATCCCTGTAATCAC
>NW_006340474.1:0-416 GCF_000327345.1 Myotis davidii
TTTCTTAAAGAAATGCTTCCTGGGAATTCAGAGGTCTTTAAACTTTACTATTAGCAGTGTTTGAGAGACTGCCTTTATCTTCCCTTTAATCTCCTTCCTTTTAAGATGTTATTTCTCCTTTGTGATTTTTACCTTCCTACTTTGCCTTGAGTTGGTGTGTAGTTGGCAATTCTTATGTGTAAGGGTAATAAGAGAGAAGATAAATATTCAAAGAACTGAGAAAAGACAGTGCAAGAAAATTTTAACATGTTTTATTTGCTTGCAGTTTAAGATCATAGAGAGTCAAATATATTACAGACCTCTAGAGCAATTTTATAACCATAATATTTCAATTCCCGTGTTTAAATGGTCACTACAATACGTGGCTTCTACTTTTTTCTCTAACTTTATTGTGATACTAGAGGCCTGGTGCATGA
>NW_006340475.1:0-416 GCF_000327345.1 Myotis davidii
ACAATAAAGATTTAATTTAAAAAAAAGAAATGCAATAAAGCCTTTATTGTATGTGGACAATTTATTCACATCAGAGTGTTTATATAGATGAGAAACCATAGCAATATAAAGAATGTGAAATTGTCTTTAGACCGGATTGTGTTCTTTCTTCAAACCAGAGAATTCATACTGGCTATAAATTTTATGAATGTAATGAATGAATGGAAACCTTTACTGTGTATGGACAAGTTAATAAACATCAGAGAATTCATATAGGCAAGAACTCAGGAATATAAAGAATGTGGGAAAGCCTTTAGCCCTAATTGAATATGTTTTTCAAGCCAGAGAATTCATACTGATGATAATAATTGTAAATTTACCCAGCCAGGTATGGCTCAGGGGTTGAGCATCAATCCAGGAACCAAGAGGTGTCCGGT
>NW_006340476.1:0-416 GCF_000327345.1 Myotis davidii
CTACATCATCATTAATGAGACAGTATTCTCTAATCACAGGAATGACATTTTGTCTTTAATAATTAACCCCCAAATAATGAAAGGTCATGGCAAGACTATTTCATAAATTATTATTTGTGAAATCAAAGGGATGTTTTTCCCCCTCAGGGATATTTTGCTAAATCAGTCTAATTCTATTTTTTTTTAAATCAACTAGACACTGTCAATCAGATGATTTTATTAGTGCTCAAATGGCTGATTTAGAAATATTTAATTAAAATGTTTACTGCTATTTTACACTTGAAAATGCTTAAATTACCCCTATTTTATTAAATGTTTGGATAAATGGATAGTTAAGAAGCTTTTATGACCATGGTTCACACAGAGAGGTTGAGAAGCAGAGTGGTTCAGTTGAAAGATAGCCACATACAACTGAA
>NW_006340477.1:0-416 GCF_000327345.1 Myotis davidii
CTCCCTTTTGCCCTACTGAGGGCTCGATGTACCCCCTACCTTGAGAAGCTCACTCCTTATGAAATTATGTTTGGGAGACCGCCTCCCCTTCTCCCCCGCGTGGGGGAAGAACACATGGGGGGAATAACTAACAGAAACCTCCTTAAGTCTCTATAGGCATTACAACAGACCAGAGAGGAAGTCCACCGGCTAGTCCGCCAGCCAACACCAGAGGCGAGCGCACCGCCTAGACCTCCGCTGGCACAGCCTGGAAGCTTAGTTTGGATTAAAAGGTTAAATCCTGGACAATTAGAACCAAGGTGGGAAGGACCCTTCATTGTTGTTCTCAGTACTCCTACAGCCGTCAAGGTAGCTGGAAAGCAGCACTGGATACATCACACCTGGCTGAAAAAGGCACCTGAAGAACTACCAGGGGA
>NW_006340478.1:0-416 GCF_000327345.1 Myotis davidii
CAGCTTCAGAGCTGGAATTAGTGCCTCCAACACAGGTAACCGAGCAACTCTTCAAGGTACCCGTCTTCTCTCATAGATCATTTCTATCTTAAACAGTTTATTTAAATGTTCACAGAACGTTCTAAGTATGTTTTCTATACCTTCTTTGCATGTGCTTTCTTATTCAGTTATCTGTCTCGGTGCTTAATATATATATTTGAATGACAAATGTGTTAATGATGTCAGTCATTAACTGTGTACTTAGCACTTTTTTCTTTTTCTACCATTTACTGTCCCATGACTTTGCAATACAAACTCTGTACTACTCCATTATTAGCACTATTGATGTAGCAGAGTACAAAGAAGAGGAAGTTACATCTCACGTGTTCGTTTCCCTCTCTGCCTGTGGAACAAGGTACTTACACATCAGGATCCTG
>NW_006340479.1:0-416 GCF_000327345.1 Myotis davidii
AAAAAAAATTAGAGAATAATATAAGAGAGAAATATAATGCCAATAAATAGAGTTGATTTAAGGTGAGATTGCTTTGAGTGGCTCACATTTTTTTGCCTTTAGGGTCTAACTAACAAATAATTGCCAACCCATGTATGTTTCAGTTATAAGATTCTGAAGTTGGTACATACATAACTCAGTAAGGTTATTGGGGTGGCCTAAACCACCAGGATACCAGGTAGATGGCATTATTATAAATGAAAAGTTTAAAAACTATTAAAATGATCAAGGGAAATATTGACAAAAGATATCTTGGAATAACCCATCCATAGGCTATTTATCTCGTTAGTCCTCTCAGAATGTTAAAACCATGGACAATTAAAAGGTTAGATCTTGGCCCTGGGTGGGTGGTTCAGTTGGTTGGAGCATCATCCTGT
>NW_006340480.1:0-416 GCF_000327345.1 Myotis davidii
AGCAACACCATATTTTCTTTATTGGTGTCTGACTCATTTGTCAACTCGAAGACCTTTGAGGTCAGAGACTGACAGTCTTTGGTCATCTGTAAAACCTCAGGGCGAGTGGAGAGCAGGTGCCCATGAATATGCCTGAAGTGAAGTGTTAAGCACCTTTTTGGAGGTGAACACAAAACTTGGAAGACAGACTTGAGAAAGCATTCCAGGTAGGGACGATGACACATGAGAATGTATGAAAGAAATCTGTGTGGGAGGCTTGAGAAGCAGCTTTGATGACATGGAAATGCTGAGGACGGTGGAGCCAAGAGCAACTGGAAATGGTGTGACAAGGACTGCGTGGAGAATACAGCAACTGAAATGCAACAGAATCAGGTGGAGAAGATTCTGGTCGCAGGGAGACTAGTTAGAAAAGTTAT
>NW_006340481.1:0-416 GCF_000327345.1 Myotis davidii
GTATAGATTTAGTCATGCACCTGTGGTCAGTCCTATCAACAGTTTTAAGTGATGAAAAATATATCAATTGGACAACATGCTTAAACCTTCCAAAAGGGCATACCTATATATGAGGTAGATTTCCTCACTAGTTTTGCTTACTAGAATGTTCTTCACCACCTATCCTTCTTGATCAGATGGTTTCTATCCTGGCACCCACTGGTTAGAAAAGCATTCTGAAGTTGGCTTTCTGACTTTCTGTTTGAATTCTCTTATCTAGAATTCAAATGACTTTATCTGAATATAGCTCAATTATTCTAATGATGGGCATGGAAACTTGTGTTCTTATGTTAATCTGAAGTCATTTCCTATATTTATTCGGTGAGCAGAGCCAGCTAACTAGGGAACCGAAGCCATCTTTGAAAATATAAAAAAAA
>NW_006340482.1:0-416 GCF_000327345.1 Myotis davidii
AATATGAGATTGAGTGATTGAGCTCTGGACTCATAAAATAAGATCAAAGTGGTGGGCATATGATGAGTCCTAGATCAGTGAACCCCACTATAGCTCAACTTAAGAAAAATTTGAAATAAATAAAAGGGAATCATATAAAATAGAGTTCAGGGAAGTGAAATATGGGTCATTTTCCCACCAGTACTAGAGTATGAATTTAAGGCATATAAGCCCTCATGTCATTAAAGAAAGGAACGTTGCTTTACTGAAATGATACCTGTATAAAGAAGTAAAAATTGGGTGAAAATCTCCCACCCAGATATTTTCATAATGCATTTTCAACTTTATTGAAATATACTAACATACAATGAACAGTAGATATTGAAAGTATACAATTTGATGAGTTCTGAAATATCATTATCATCATCATTCCCCAA
>NW_006340483.1:0-416 GCF_000327345.1 Myotis davidii
AAAAAAGTCTACACTGAAAAAGATGCAAATTTATCACTTGCAACTATTTATAATAATACACATTGATATGTGGGAAAGGCTAAGGATGATTGAAATCATCTGTACCTCCTGTCCATTCTTTAACACATTGACACGCTTATTATATGTTTTCTCCGATGCTATTGCCGCCCTCTTTATCATACAAGTACACAAACAGGTGGTCGCATCTATTTGGTGTAGAGATGTTTAGTTCATATCTATTCCAACTTCCCAGAATTCTGAATTCTACTTTTCTAAGGCAACCCTTTTTCACCTTTGCACATTGCTGTAAATCTTTGTTAATAGATACAGCAAACAAATGTTATTCATGAATTTATTTCGGGCATACAACAAAAACCCTCAGGCCCCCTGATAGTCTACTTCATGTTCAGTGCCAT
>NW_006340484.1:0-416 GCF_000327345.1 Myotis davidii
TTTTAAAAAAAAAGTTTACCTCAAAATTTGGTGTCAGGACTAAATTAATTAAAGTATGTAAATAAAAATGGGCACTCAATAAATAACATTCTCTTCACATTTTCTCCCAGTCTAAGAGAAAGTTCCTTTTTGGGGGGTGGGAGGGGTTGTTTGTTGTTAATCCTCACCTGAGGACATTTCTTCCACTGATTTTTAGACAAAATGGAAGTGGGGGGGAGAAACATCCACATGAGAGAGACACATCGACTGACTGCCTCTGGCACAAGGGCCAGGGATTACCCGCAACCCAGGTACATGCCCTTGATGGAGAATTTAACCCAAGACCAACACCAGCCAGAGCAGAAAGATCCTTCCTGAAAGCAATGATACCATTGTACTACCGTCTGTGACATGAAAATCCAGAACTTTTTTTTTTT
>NW_006340485.1:0-416 GCF_000327345.1 Myotis davidii
CCCACAGGTTGAGAACCGCTGTTCTAAAGGATGCCTGCTTTACTTGGCTTAATAGTGTGTGCCTAAGTGCTAGGCACAGTTTTAAGATATTCTCATATGTTACCTTAATTATTTCAACCTCACTCAAACTAAGTAGATAATACTATTGTTGAGAAAATTGAAGTATGAATATGGTGATCATTTGTCCAAGGACTCACTGCTAATAAGTAGCAGAGCCAAAGTATATATCCAGGTATCTGCTAAGAGTCGATGTTCGTTAACACAATGTGTATTTCTTCTCAAGGTTAAAAAGGTGACCAAATAGTCTTTAGTTTCTCTTCATCTCATAGATGTTCTTACTCCAGACTTGTCCCAAAAGCAACCTTTAATCAAGGTGGTTTATAAATGACTCTATCAAGTTTCAATCTCCATTGCCC
>NW_006340486.1:0-416 GCF_000327345.1 Myotis davidii
GTGCGGTCCCTAGGCCTGGCCAGTGATCGAAGCGTTGGCGTCTCATATGGAAGGGCAGGTCCCAGCTGATCTCTGGATCCTGGGCAGCAGCTGGGCCCCTGGGCCCCCGCATAATCCCCTCCCCCTGAGTCAATGGTCCCCGCAGGGCTCCCTCAGTGCCATTGGTCGCCATCTGCAGGGTGATTGGTGGGGTAATCGGGCCCCATTTGCACTTGCCTAGGCCTGGCACTGCCCACTTACGTGGTCCTGCTCTCATCAGGGCCCACTGGGGCCAGTAGCAATTCCACTGCTGCACGCTACCAGCACTGGGTCGTCAACACCTGCCATGTCCCATGGTGGTCAGTGCACACCATACCGAGCAGTCGAACTCCTGGTTGAACTCTCAGGTGAGGGGACAATTTGCATATTAGCCTTTT
>NW_006340487.1:0-413 GCF_000327345.1 Myotis davidii
AGAAGGAATACTTTAATGTTCACCAGCAATGTACTAGAGGGTCAGCTTTGAACCAAAATCAATATTGGGTTGATTAAAAATAAGTCTTGATGTACTTGTAAGTTCCCCACAATGCTTCTACTACATGGTCCCTATTTGTTTTAGTTTGCTCTGATTACTTTGATTATTAGTGAGGTGGAACATTTTGATATATTTATTAACTTGTATTCTCTTTTCTGTTTGTGTCATGTTAATATACTTCATCCATTTTTCCATTGAGGTTTTTAAATATTGTTTTATTACTGATTTGTAAGATTTTTATTACTTAAGGAAATTGAACTTTCATCACATGTCACAAACATTTTTTCATAATTTGCTTATATGAGTAGTGTTTATTTTTGCTGTTCCTGTTTAAAGCAGTTTAAAAAGTTTAT
>NW_006340488.1:0-416 GCF_000327345.1 Myotis davidii
ATCCCTGGCCTCTACCCACTAGATGCCAGCAGCACTCCATGACTTACCTGTGACAATCAAAAAAACGTCTCCAGAAATTGCCAAAAGTCCTCTTGGAGTTTGGAAGGGACTTCCCCAGTTGAGAACCACTGGTCTAAACTTATCACTTTATAAATAGGTAAACAGAGTCAGAGAATGAAGTGACTTTCTTGAAATCACACAGCTATAAAGTTGAGGATATAAAAGTCCATGTGTACTAATTTTCAGTAGATGTTTATTGTGTGTGGGTCACTGTGTTTAATGAATGAATGAATCAAGTAACCATATGTGCATGAAATAATGGAAATGTATTAGTATTAGTTTTGCTATTAGTGACCAAAACTCAAAATAAGAGTATTCCAAATTGTTATATTGTAAATCAGAAGACTCCTTAATCA
>NW_006340489.1:0-416 GCF_000327345.1 Myotis davidii
ACATTAATTGGTTGCCTCTCATATGCACCCCAATGGAGATTGAACCTGCAAATTTTGATGTATGGAACCACACCCCAACCCACGGAGCAACCCAGCAAGGGCAAGGTATAATATTATTTTTTAATGCTAGAATATGATGTGAAATTATTTAGTTTTTTTGCATTTACTAATGAAATTGTCATCCACTTATAAATATACAAATATTCAAAAAGATTTGCAATAATTTCTATACAGTGAAATTTTATGATTTAACATAATTTCATTCAAGTGTCTGCTCAAATATTTCTTCCTCAGAGAGGAAGAGAGAGAGTGATAGAAACATCAGTTATGAGAGTTTATAAGAGGAAATTACTGATTGGCTGCCTCCTTCACACCGCACACTAGGGATCAAGCCTGCAAACCAGGCATGTGCCCTG
>NW_006340490.1:0-416 GCF_000327345.1 Myotis davidii
TTTTCTTAATTTCATTTTCAGATTGTTCATTGCTAGTGTAAAGGAAAACAATTGATTTTTGTATATGGATCTTATATCTGAAACCTTGCTGAATTTGTTTCTTAGCTCTAATAGGTGTTGTGTGTGTTTATTGGGGTTTTCATTTACATGAGATCATGTTATATACAAATTGAGATATATTTTCTTCCTCTTTTCCAATCTGAATGCCTTTGTTTTAGTTATCTGATTGTCCAAACTTGAACCTCCAGTGTAATGTTGAATTACATTACAGAAGTCACACAAGTACACTTGCTGTCTTGTTCCTGATCTTTTGGGGAAAGCTTTCAGTCTTTCAGCACTATGTACAATGTTACCAGTAGGTTTTCATCAAGGCCCTTATCAGCTGAGGAAGTTCCCTTCTATTCCTAGTTTGTTGA
>NW_006340491.1:0-416 GCF_000327345.1 Myotis davidii
TATTACCCTAAAATCATATTTTATAGAAAAAGATTATAGCACCCTGCTGACAAATATAAATATTATAAATATTGATTAAATTGCATCCATCTATACATAAAAGAGGATATATTTCAGACCCAATTTTCATAAATAAAGATATGGATTAGCTTGAGAAAATATTTTCACAAGTGCTTCCATTTAGATTTTCTCAAAGCAGAGAAACCCTAAGTCTTGTGCTTCCTGCCCTCAATTGTACCAGCTTCTAAACATATAGCAAATAAGGTTGCCTACTGTGTAAATAAAAACTTGAGTAGCTTTTTGCATTTTTTTCATGGATGTGAAAGTATTCTCACTCTTTTATGAATTGTTACTAGAAAGATATCTGTAGCATGTATATGATAATTCATTGCATATACTATTTGGCATCTCTCATG
>NW_006340492.1:0-416 GCF_000327345.1 Myotis davidii
AAAAAAAAAATGGGAAAGAATAAACATTACAGGGACAAAGGTGATAACCTTATAATTACTGTGCAAAACTAAAGTTGGCCCCCTGGTTCTATGCTTAGGAGATGACAGATCATAGCAGTAATGAGATTTATGTTAACAAATGTCTTTAAAATAGATATTTAAAATCCTTTTCAGAAATCCATGAAAAGCTATTGGTAGAATAAATGAAATAAACTACGAATTATTTTAAGCTCACAATTGATCGAAATACTGTATTTTAATCCATTACATACTTATTTGGAGTGCCACTGGCAATGTAATAAATACATTAAATTTAAAAATTATGTTCTTAATTCCAAAGACACCTCTGGTAGTTCAGAAAATAATAAAAAACAATTAATATGCAACTTTTAACCTCAAGAATTCACTTTAAATGT
>NW_006340493.1:0-416 GCF_000327345.1 Myotis davidii
AGATATGATGGAGTGAAAACTCTGAAAAAGAATTGAACTACAATAGAAAAGTTGGAGGAAGTGTGTGTAATGGAAAAGGCGATTAAGTTACTTAAGTAACTTTGCAAATGAGAGTAGTCTCGAAGACTGAAACCAAAAGGAACTGCATATAATCACTGTACTATAACTGATAAAGTTGTTTCCCACATGGGTATGGGTTAGGAATTGAGACACCACAATACTTGTCTACTGGAATTGTGTAATTAATTAACTGAATGGGGAATGGTGGCAGCCAGATCTCTCAATGTTGGGATTGAACTTTACAGATAAGTTAGGGCAAGAGGCTATAATGAGCCATGTGGTAAAATATTAGAAGTAGAGACACTCACATGAATTCATGTTACTTTAGCACATTGTTTGCGGGTAGTTTTTATCGC
>NW_006340494.1:0-416 GCF_000327345.1 Myotis davidii
TCAGAAAATGCCACCAGTTTATGAGGATAAAATGCAACAGTTTCACTCCTATGTCATTCAACTTCCGAAAAAATATGATTTTGAGCCAAGTCAGATTGCAAACATGAATGATATACCTCTCAATTTTGATGTGCCTTCCAATAGAACTGTTAATGTGAAAGGAATCAAAACAAGTGGCCATGAAAACACACACTATACTGCTGTGCCTTCAAGTTGTGCAGATGGTACTAAACTGTCTCCTATACTTATTTTTAAGAGGAAAACCTATCCTAAAGAGACCATACCTCCTGGCATTATTGTGCAAGTTCAAGAGAAGAAATGGATGAATGAAGACATTATGGCCATTGGTTTGCAAAGCTCTGGTCCAGAAGACATGGGGGGCTCTTAACACATTGCAGACGGATCACGAGAATTCT
>NW_006340495.1:0-416 GCF_000327345.1 Myotis davidii
TGTAAAGACATCAAAGTATTATAGGAAGATTTTATGAACAACTTTAGGTCAAAGATTTAAAAACTCAAATGGACATATATTTTGAAAGGCAGAACTACCAATCCTCCTTTAAGAAAAAGTAGATATGCTGAATTATCCTAGATATCTGAATTACCCTATACCTTTAATAAAAATAAACTGAAATTTGAAATAAAAAACTCCCACAATGAAAACCCCAGGGCTGCCTAGATCCTTTCACTGACGAATTAATTAAACACTTAAGAACTAAATAATATGATTTTACATGCTCTTCTAGAAAGTAAAAGAAGGCAAAGCACGCCCCCATTCATTCTATGAGGCCAATACTAAAGCCAGACAGAGACATTAATAAGCAAACAAAATAATTGAAACCAATTTCTCTCATGAACATTAATGCA
>NW_006340496.1:0-416 GCF_000327345.1 Myotis davidii
CGTGTTTTCAGTGTATTTATGTTGCCCGTTTTGAATTAAGGTTCTATATATTTGTAATTCAAGTGTTCCATATTGATCAGAGAAGAATTCAGGTGTTTATTATTGTGAATTCTTACAACGGTAATCACATTTAAAGATTGTTCTGAGCTATATTAACTTGAACTCTCAATTTTTCTAAATAGATTCCCCAAAATCACCAACAGATTGATGAGAATGGAAAACATAAATAGTTAACTCATCATTTCAGAACTCTTTGAACGTGTTTTTAGTGTATTCATTTTGCCCGTTTTGTATTACAATTATATTTAATTGTAATTCAAGTGTCCCATACCCATTAGAGAATAATTCCATTGTTTATTATGGTGAATTCTTAGTACAGTAAGCACATTTACAGAGTGTCCTGAGCTCTATTAACT
>NW_006340497.1:0-416 GCF_000327345.1 Myotis davidii
TATTTTATTTTTCAGAAGAGGACTGTCAGAAGGATCTGGGAAACACAATTTTTCTCTAAAAAGCAAAGATCCTTTACCTATACATTTTGCAAGAAATGTGCAGAAAGCCATTGATAAATATACCTGGTAAGTATTAACCTGGGAAACACTTCTGATTGCAAAACCAAAACATGCCCATAATGAATATGGGAAACAAAATCGGAGATTGGCCATGAATTTCTAAAAGTAAACAAGCAGTTTTATTTTCAGATAAAACTAAAATTAGTGAAATGTTACATTGCATCAGTATTTTAAAACTCTGTGTGCTGTGAACTTGACCAATGTATTTAAAGAAAGAAAGAGGAAGCGGCTCAGAGAAGTAAAGCCAGTTTCCAGCCCAACCTCTTCCCAGGAAATATTATTCATGTTGCCTCCGT
>NW_006340498.1:0-416 GCF_000327345.1 Myotis davidii
GTCAAAAAGTTTGCCCACCCCTGCGAGTCTAGACTCTGAGATTTCCAAATAGGAGGTTTATAGTATGATTTTTCTTCTCATACCTGTACAGAAGTGAAGAAGGCAGGATTGGGTAGAGGGAGAAGTTCAGCTTTGATAGAGTTTTAGCAGTGGCCTCGGTGATCTCATGGGAACCTGTGGATTGAGAATGGCCATTTTTGCATGCAGTGTTCTTATGTTCCAGATGAGGAACTCTAAGGAAACTCAGAGCTTAGGAAATCCCAAGATGTCACAGCAGAAAGCAAGCAAATCTGTTCAAACTTTACCCTAAATAGAGAAACACAGATATTTCTGAAATAACTTATCATTAGTACATGGTTTTTATTATTTACTAGAGGCCTGGCGCACAGATTTGTGCACTGGTGGGGTCCCTCAGC
>NW_006340499.1:0-416 GCF_000327345.1 Myotis davidii
TAGGATAGGGTACAAAAGAGGTATGTTACTCTCAGGGTTGGCCATAAAATTCTTTGTGCAGTTGTCCAGGTTCTCACTTTCCCTTCTGCCGTGAATCCAGATGGCAGCAATATAAGATGAAAGGAATGTGGATCCCTGCACCATCACTTGGAGGAGAGCCACAGAGGGCTGTGGTATGGAATTTACTTGTTATAATCCAGCCTCGCATCCC
Source organism: Myotis davidii (assembly GCF_000327345.1). NCBI lineage: Eukaryota > Metazoa > Chordata > Mammalia > Chiroptera > Vespertilionidae > Myotis > Myotis davidii. The sequence continues at coordinate 212 of NW_006340499.1, forward strand.
CTGACGAATACAGGCAACCCTCGAGATATTGCAGGTTTGGTTCCAGACCACCACGATAAAGTGGGAATCGCAACAAAGGGAGTTGCAATCTTTTTGCTAGTGGGGATTCTTGTCTTCAATTTGTGAAAAAACACACCACCCGTGAAGCACAATACACTGAAATGAAATAAAATGAGATCTGCCTGCACATACTCGCTAAGTGTAG
>NW_006340500.1:0-416 GCF_000327345.1 Myotis davidii
TCCTCCGAGTCCGTGCAGACGACACCTCCCAGGGTCAGGGGATCCGCATCAGGACCCCGATCCCGGACAGCTGGGCTGGCTGTGCGAGACACGGTCTCCTCGGCTCCAGGCCCAGCCCCCGCGTCCGCCCTGGTCCCGCAGGGGGACACGGTGTGACCGTGTGAGGGCTGTTCACGGGCCGCTCCCTGGCTCCCTCCCGGGAACGGGTGCCACAGGCCACAGCGAGGAGCTGGCTCTGAGGTCTGTTGGGGCCGTGGGGCTGTGTTTATCGGGAACCATGTAAATGTCCAAATATAGGCAAACGGCTCAGCCCCGCCGCAACGGCTCCGACAACACCCACCGCCAGGGAGGCCCGGAGGCATTCTCAGCCACGGGGGATGCGGTTTAACAAGTAAAAACCAACCGTGTCCGTGGTC
>NW_006340501.1:0-416 GCF_000327345.1 Myotis davidii
GAGTTGTCTGCCTGAAAAATATAGGCTCTGGAACTATGATGTGGGCTTTAATGGTTTAGTGGTGGTCAAATTGCTTCAGAGGAAAGTCTGTTCATGACACACTGATCCACATGCCCTTTGAATCGTGTGCAGGACAATTTAAGCAAATCTTGGCAATTCAGCACAAGTGAACTCTGTTGACCTCAAAGAGTGATGTGGTGAGTAATGGAAAAATCAGCAGAAGGGTTTGTACCAGTAACCCAAACTAAAGTATCTCTGGTGGTCTACACCATCTTTTCAGCTTGGCCACATACAAGTGAAGGATGGAGTCCAGGGGTGATAGTTCAGATAGTTTTTGTACACAAATTTCATGAACTTAAGAGTTCAGACATAATGTTTTCTGGTAGGTCATCCTATATAATAAAAGCCTAATATGC
>NW_006340502.1:0-416 GCF_000327345.1 Myotis davidii
TTCCCTGGGTGCTGGGCTAATGTGGCTGCACAAAATCATCAGCCAAGCAAATACAAGGGAGGGGAAGGGAAGAGCGATAAGACAGGAACCCAGTGCTCTGGGCCCCACCAACCACATTCTTCCCGTGGTAGTTGTTGAGCTCAGTTCTGTCTCCTCCAGCCTGGGACTCGCCATATCTTCTGTGGTATCTCAGTCTAAGACTGGATTCGGGCAGGGAGTCAGCACCCAAGGCTGCTTTGCTATTTTTCAGTCTTAGCGTATCATCACTTGTCTTTCCAGATCTGGGAGAAACAGTAATTTGATCTCAACCAAGGCTTTTCCAGTATGATTGGTAGGACATTCAGAGTGGAATGTGCCAGCCATTGGATTTTACGTGTGCTTTTTTGGCTTTTATATACCAAAAGAGACCATTTCAA
>NW_006340503.1:0-416 GCF_000327345.1 Myotis davidii
GTGTCCATCACCCAAAGTCAAATCTCCTTCCATCACCATCTATTTGACCTGCTTTACCCTTTACTTCCCTCTCACGACCCTTCCCTCTGGTAACCACCAAACTGTTGTCTGTTTCTGTAAGCTTTTATTTTATTTATTTATTTATTTTACTTTTTTGTTCATTTATTGCTTTCAGTTTTATGATTTTTTAAAAATTACTTGTTACATTAGACATCTTAGTGGTACAGTCTACTTATACTTATTTAGTACCTAAGTTTATTATCATTGTTCTAAGTAGTGATGAAAATTATAAACGTAAAATAGTCATGGATATACCTTCAAAATTTTCCCCTTTATCTGCAGAAGAAAGTTATATTACATAGATATTAAATCTATATTATAGGCTATGAGTATATTTAAAATACATAAAGAAGAGC
>NW_006340504.1:0-416 GCF_000327345.1 Myotis davidii
TTCAAAGTCTACTGATTTAAATGTTAATCTCATGTAAAACATACCTTCACAGCAACATCCAGACTAGTGTTTGATCAAATATCTAGGTATTGTGGTTTATCCCAGTTGACACATACAATTAACTATTACAATATGCTAAAGGTCCTTGCAAACCTCTAAAAGGGAAAAACAATATATATTGCTTTCTTACAACTTATCTGAGTGAAAACTCCATTATTTGTAGAACACCTATTAACATCTGGTAGAACACAGTTTGGGGAATATTGACCTTGAGTAATGATTCACATTTTTAACTTATCCCAGATAATTAAAATCTGGGGGGAAATGCATTAAGTGCTTATAGTCTATATATATGCCAAAGTGACCATTTGACCGTCCAACCTATAGCTATGATGCACAATGACCACTAGGGGGCA
>NW_006340505.1:0-416 GCF_000327345.1 Myotis davidii
CACCAAGGGGCATGCTGTTCACGCTTATTGCTAATTTGTCAGGAAAATGTGTTAGCTTTATTCCCTTGGTCCCTGGTTGTCAAGTATCTGTATGCTTTATTTGACCAATTTCATTTGCATAGATATGACAAGAGGTGTTGATTAATTCACAAAAATCTCCTTACTTGGTTTAGCAAAACTAGAACTATATTCTATTTTAAGACTTAAAATTTAATGCTGTCTGAAAGCCTCATAGGTCCCCTGAGATTATAACTTTGTTGCAGTTTCAGAAATATTCACTTTTTGCTATCATTAGCTCAGCTGCCGAGGTCAGGAACAAAGAACCATTTAATTCACCACAGTTGGGTTACACTGTAGCACCTATAATCTTATCAAACTAAGGAATTGTAGTATAATTTATAGATAGCTTTTTTTCT
>NW_006340506.1:0-416 GCF_000327345.1 Myotis davidii
CTCTCTCTCTCTCTCTCATCAATAAATAGAATTTAAAAAGTAATAAAGAAAAGCTGGAAAATGTGGGATAGGCGATAGTAAGTAAAACATATAGGGGATTTGGAGGTAGAGTTTTAAAACTAAGTATTTCCTCAAAACTGGTATGAAAATAGACACGAGTAAGCTGGCCTTGAACAGTCTGGGGAAGTGGGAGACTCCAGTCCACCTCTACAGGGAGGCAGTTAATATAACAACGGAGCAAGAGATGAGAGCAGCTAGTGTGCCAGGACGAATGGAAGAGGGAAACTGAGACTGTTAAACAGCCAAGCAGTTTACAGCCTCTAACAAAGCAGAAAACCTATCTCCCTAACCAAGGGCACGTGAGAGTAAATGGCTCACATTTATCTTCCCCAACCAGAGGGTAAATAGCTTAAATC
>NW_006340507.1:0-416 GCF_000327345.1 Myotis davidii
ATGACCAATATCACTAATTATTTAAAAATGCAAATCAAAATTATCGTGAGATACAAATTCACTTCCATTAAGATGTTTATTATTTAAAAACAAAATTCAAATGTTGGCTTTGGTATAGAGAAATTAGAACACTTACGCAGTACTGATGAGAATGTAAAATAGTGTACCTGCTATGAAAAACAGTATAACATGTCCTCAAAAAAATTAAATGTAAAAGTTCTGAATGATCCAGAGCTCCACTTCTGGGTATATACCCTCAATAATTGAATATAGATTTTTGAAAAGATATTTGTACATCGATGTTTGTGATAGTGAAAACATGGGAATAATCCAAGTGTACATCTATGGATGAATGGATAAACAAAATATGGCATATATGTGAATATTATTAAGCTTAAAAATATTTTGCTTTTGGG
>NW_006340508.1:0-416 GCF_000327345.1 Myotis davidii
AAACTTCTATGTTGGAGTGAAAATGACACTTAGAGGTTATAGTCTTAAGTGCTTATGTTAGAAAATAAGAAAGGCTAAATACTAATATATCCAACATAAGGCAAATAAAAAGAAAGAACAAGGGAATAAATTCAAGAATGTATAGAGGAGCACTAAGAAAAATTTAAAACACCTTGTGGAGGAGTAAGAAGACCAAGTGGGTTCTTTGAAAAGCTTAATAAAATAGGTAACCTCTGAGATCAGGAAAAAAGTTATCAGACACAAACAATATTAGGAATGTGAAAAGGGCATAACCACAGATCCAACAGAAATTAAAGTGCTAAGAAAACACTAGAAACAAGTTTATGGCAATAAATTTGAAAGCAGAAAAGGATAAGTTCCCATTAAAATTATAACTCAACTAGAGGCCTGGTGCA
>NW_006340509.1:0-416 GCF_000327345.1 Myotis davidii
TTTCCTTCCAAACATCCAGCGTATCCCGTCTGGATGTCTAACCTCATTTCCATAGAACATAAAGAAGGTCTCATTTGGAAAAGAACTGCTCATGCCAAGCCAAATTTCCTTCCGATCCTAAGTCTCACCACTGCTAATAAAGACCAGACAGGAAAATACACATAGAAATATTTTGCATCAAGTCTGGATTCAAATTGTGGCTCTTTGACTTCTTAGTTGTATGATCTTAAGCGTGCAGTAAGCTTTCACTTCCAAAGAGGGCTCTCTTCCCTTTGAAAAGATAGAGTTATGCTTTCATTCCCTGTAGGATCACTGTTTCCGAAGGAAAAAGGTATGGATGGAATACTGGCAGTAGTGCCTAAGTAGAGCAAGAAAGTAAAAATAGCCCAGCTGACATGGCTCAGTGGTTGAACATT
>NW_006340510.1:0-416 GCF_000327345.1 Myotis davidii
TGGATGGTGTGATTGGTTCCAGCCTAGGTCACAGGCTTAGTCCTGTGCTGGGCTTGGGGTACAGAGCTGTAATCCAGCCCAGGGAAGGGAGAGGAATTCCCCAAAGGAAAATGAAGAATTATTCCAGTTTGCCTGAAATAGAGAGTTTATGCAGGGGAGTAGTAGGAATCAACATTTAAAAGGTGGAGTAGTATCAAGCATGAAAAACCTTGAGTGTCAGGATATGAAATTCAGACTTTAGTCTATAGGCTAACATTTTGGAGACATGATAGTAAAATATGCAAGTTGTGTCTTAGGAAGGAAATTTGAATATAGCATATAAACTAACTGGCAGCTAAAGCCCAGAAAACAAGCTTCTTGCTTTTCAGAGAACTTAGAAATCCCCCAGAAGTCATCAAAGTGACAGAATGGGCTAA
>NW_006340511.1:0-416 GCF_000327345.1 Myotis davidii
AATTTCATATTTCTTCTTGTTGGATGACTAAACTGTAAAAGAAAAAAATAATAGAGATTATCTTGTAAAATTCACTGCAATGTTATTTCAATATACCAAATGCTCCAGGTCACATCAACTAAGTAGGGATGTGACCTGGAACAGTCCACGTAAATCAAACTGGTTTATTCTAAGACAGCGATTCACAACAGGGGTGGACACTGCTGCGACAACATGGTTACGTGCAGGTCTCAGGGTGACCTTTGCCACCCCCAAAAAATAGCACAGAGGGACAGAACAAAAAAGCATCAGTGGCTAAGAATGCTAATCCCAGCTAGGCCAGTGTGATGACCATCATCCCATGCACAAAGGGGGTGTGCATGAGGCAGCAGACCAGTGTTTCTTTCTCATCAGTGATGGTTCTTTCTCCCTCTCTC
>NW_006340512.1:0-416 GCF_000327345.1 Myotis davidii
TCTTTTAGAAACACGAATGTGAAACACATTCAAACACTCGCTAGGAATGCAAGCTGAATGAAGGGAAATCCATTTCTTCACCGTAAGAGTTTTCAGATTTTTGTGAATTTTCAAGAAGCCACCTGGGTTTGCCTTACTTCCCAAAGCCCGGGCGGAATAAAACCTACTCATTGACTTATTCAGATTAATACAAAGTGGAAATGATTGCATGTATAGATTATGCATAAATGTGTGTATACATATTACTATATGTCTGTTTCTATAGTGATCGATAATAACCCATCATATTTAAAAATTGAGGCTAGAGAGGCAGGAAATATTTGTTGCTAATGTGATAGATATGAAATCCAACAAGAATTACTGTGATTCAAAACGTGGCAATGTACAAATAATTCAGGGTTAACAGAATGATTCAC
>NW_006340513.1:0-416 GCF_000327345.1 Myotis davidii
TTTTTGGATTCTTTTTCTTTTTGTTGTTATGATTGGTGTTTTCTGCTTCCTTATCTTCCAAATACTGATATGATCCTGTTTCATTTACTCTACGTTTATTCCCTATAATGTGTTCTTCATTTTAGTTTGTGTATTATTCAAGTCTGATTGGTTCTTTTTAATGTTTTCTATCTCTATTGTTGTTTCCTATCTCTTTGTTGATTCATTAATTATCCTTATAATGAGTGTTTTTAACTCTGCATCTGGTAGATTGTTTTTCCCCATTTTGTTTAGTTCTCTTTCTGGAGTTCTATTCTGTTCTTGCATTTGGGGCAAGTTTCTTTGTCTCCTCATTTTGGCTCCCTTTCTGTGCTTGTTTCTATGTATCAGGTAGAGCTGATATGTTTCCCAGTCTTGGTAGAGTGGCCTTATGTAAT
>NW_006340514.1:0-416 GCF_000327345.1 Myotis davidii
ATATGCATGTATATACTGGTATAGAATGTGTGTGTATATATATGCACACATGCACACTTAATTACACATACACGCGTGTGTAGACACATGCGCACACCTATACACACATATACATAAATGTATACACGCACATGCTAGTACACGCAGTCCTGACTTGGGCGGTAGCTTGGGACGGTGGCAGTGACCGTGAACCAAACTGTCTTGTTGACCAACGGGGAAAACTAAGGTGGTGCTGGGCTCTTTAAAAAATGTGCCCACATATTCCACATTCTTCACTGATGGTTATCAATGTCCAGGGAAATGAAAAAATAATAATCATCACCGAATACACTGTGATCTAACACGTTACAAACATTGAGAATCCCAGTGTCTTCTTTCTTTGTCAAGCATGTCAAACTCGCAGCCGGCGGGCCGCA
>NW_006340515.1:0-416 GCF_000327345.1 Myotis davidii
AACTCCTGGTCAATGACTGTCTGAGGAGACAATTTACATATTGGGCTTTTATTATATAGGATTCTGTAATTTATAGTTCTACATGAAATAATACAGATAATGTTTCAGTAGGAGGATGAGCAGCTACCCTTCTACATTTACTCAGGTCTTTCAACTGCTCTCAACCCACCTCCAAGAGTGGTCTATTCTTCCTTGATGACCTGAGGGTGTGTGAAAATACACTGAAGTCATCCTGAGAATTTCAGTATGGGAGCACCAATGATATGCTAATGATGCTGTGTCACGTTTTCTCATTTCCTTAGAAAGCTCATCAATGGAAGGTTCAGTAATGCTAATTCAATCCCAGCCTCTGTACTAATTCACATGATTTCCGTTAGAAGTTCTATTCATTACAGAGACTGGATAAGCATAAAAAA
>NW_006340516.1:0-416 GCF_000327345.1 Myotis davidii
GCTTGATTTCTTTAAGGCTGAATTCTCTGATGGATAGCAAAATGCCCCGAGCGGCCGCTGGATTTTCTTTTCCCAGGGGTGCTTGTTCTCTATCAGAGGTGGAATCGGACCACCTAACAAAATAAAATTTCTGTTTATGTTCATTAATTTAAAGGTATAAAGTTGTAACAATTATGGTCCTGAAAGGTTTAAAGTAGGGACCAAATTCTAAAGTCAACCATTTATAAGAAGGCTAAATGAATCATTCCCAACACCTGTCACCCCAGTTTTAATCAGTAGTGGAGGAACAGTCTCAGAACTATTTGTCTCAATTGGCCATTTAAATTTAATAGTAAAACACTGATTAATGATTACAATACATTGTGAAACCTTGACAAGGAAAGGAGAATATTTTGTGGACCATTTGGTTCTTTTGT
>NW_006340517.1:0-416 GCF_000327345.1 Myotis davidii
GAAAAATAGCCATGGCTGCTTATTCTAGTGTGAAAAATAAGTCAAATTAATGAATGGACTTAATTTTTCATTAGCTATGCTAATAGAGTTGATGCTGCAAGCTCAGATGATATATGCCTTGAAAATCTAAATTTGAGATCTTCTGTAGCAGTTACGGGGAGCATAGCATTGACCTCACTTCATCTCACTTGCCTGGTGTACAAAATGGGGATAATAGTGGTATCCTTCTCATTGTTGAGAGGTCTTCCCCAGATCAATGTATTGAGAGGTGAACTTAGGCCATGGGAAGCCAGAGCACACACACTTAATTTTACTTTTCTGTAAACCCCTTCACAAGAGTCTATGGTTCCTAAAAATTGTGTCTAACATCTAATAATCTACCAATAAATCTATATATATAAAAGGCTAATATGCAA
>NW_006340518.1:0-416 GCF_000327345.1 Myotis davidii
GAGGAGGCTGAAACAGTTAGTGACTGTTTCCAACACTTGTGTCAATACCTGTTTTGGGCTCAGACTTCACAAGCCAGAGGGTGCTTTCAAAAAAACGTGTTTACAATCTCTGTCTTTATTCAAAGCAGCTGTCTCTGGGTCTTCTGAGATGTGCTGTGAAGAAGGTGGAGGCTTAAGGGTCCTGAACTAAATAAATACTGATGCCCGTGGACCCCGGTGCAGGGTAACCTGAGGCCCCCCTAAGTGAGTCCAGCAGGGGAAGATCAGTTCTTTGTAGCATTGAAATGTCCCATTAGCTTTGACAAGAGCAGAGTGGTTTGGAAGGCAGAGATAGGTAACAATGTCAAATGTCACCCAGAACCTGTTTCCTCATCCCACCAGGTTGTTTTTCTCCTAGTGGGACTCACATTGGACAA
>NW_006340519.1:0-416 GCF_000327345.1 Myotis davidii
CACACACACACACACACACACACACAATCCTGGCCGATCTCTTTCAGATAATTACCATAGGAAATGAGTAAATACAGCAAGTGTTCTTAAGCCAAAAGTCTGGCAAACCACTATCATCTTGAATGTTTCTTTCTTATTTGACCCCTCTAATAAGATGAGCATGGGATTGGTATTCAGGAATATTAATATCTAGTCATGCTGTGTATGTTTTTGTGTGACCTAAGGATTATCAAAGAAAAATTGCATTGGGCAAATTAATCAGGCAAGGAAGACTTTTAAATAAGACGACTGCTATGGATGTCAAGACTATTGCCACAGGGGAGAGAGGCTGAAGGCGACCCCACTAAAACAGAGCTGGGGAGTTTCTAAGCTCCCTGGTGAGCTGGCGGAAAAAGGAAGGGAGGAGAGTGTGAGGG
>NW_006340520.1:0-417 GCF_000327345.1 Myotis davidii
TTGACTTTTCCAACCAAGTCCCGTACTTCCCCACAGACAAGTCTCAGTTATACCTAGCTAAGGGTGACTTGTTCAGTGTAGCAGGGACGTGGGGTTCCATGAGGCAGTACAAATGGTGCACCTTAGAAATTAACTTAGGAACACTTTCTGTCAGGTCTGAAATGTAGTATTTAAGAAGCACACACATTACTCGGTAGAGAGCATAAAAGTGATGTTGGGGGTGTGTCTGGGGGAAAAGTGTACAGAAGTATTGGAGCTGGAAAAGGAAGAAATAGGCAAGATTTTCAGGAAACTTAGTACAAGAGTAATTTTTACACCCCATGGTGCCGGGATGCTTGGAACTTAACCAATTGAGGTGGCGGATAAGAAATATGTATTTTCAAATATTTTCCTTTTTTTATTGATTTACTCATTTTT
>NW_006340521.1:0-416 GCF_000327345.1 Myotis davidii
TTCATTCATTCATTCATTCATTCATTCAACACTCTGAGCATACTAGTCTCCTGACATGGGTGACTCTGAGGAAGAGGCTGTTATTGAGCATGGAGAGACTTATCCAAATAAATAATCTGTATTGAAAAGTGGCTTAATTTGTCTTCGGCATCCTGGTGCCTGAACATCTTGTGGCACCAGCCCAGTCCCTTGTCTTCCCCATGGTCAGCCCTCACCTACCGCTCTCTCCAGAGTTTCCGCTGTGGCCTCCCATGCCTCTCCTTCTCTGGCTCCCTGGTCCACCCCTGAACACCGGGATGGGGGTCAGGCCATCCCCCTGGCATGCTGGAGAGACAGAGGCCCATTGAGGCACTGCAGCAAGAACACAGCACCCCCTTGTCCCCCCAACAATCTGCTTTTGTCCTTCATCTTGGCTG
>NW_006340522.1:0-417 GCF_000327345.1 Myotis davidii
TTGTTTGTATGGAAAATAATACAATAATTCATAAATGCTAATACAAGAATAAACTTGTACCTGAAACTTAGAGACCTACATTCAAGGCCTAGCATCACCATAATACCGTGTGATACTGAGCATATAGCTGTGTTCCTATGAGGTTATCATTGATATCCGTGTTTTGAGCACTCATAACTATAAATCTACTTTTGCCCCACTCTGTAATGTGTTCTGTGTGGGGATGATGCTATAAATTATGGTTAGGTTCACAAGTTAGTCCAAGAAATTTTTCTTTATCCATAAAGTACCTGAAGTCCAAAGTATATGCAATAACTGTAGTTATGGTACGCTTTTGTGTATAGTACTTTATTTGACCTTAATAAATATGATATGCTAATATGATATGGGAATATTCCTCATCCATTTTACAGATGA
>NW_006340523.1:0-416 GCF_000327345.1 Myotis davidii
TAACAGAGTGACTGGCAAATAATAAGTGTGAGTTTCTTTACTTCCTTTGCGAATGTGTGGTGTTCTTGTTTCTTGCTACTCTTTAGCCTCATCCCTGTTGTCAAGTTGCATTATCTTCTTCCTAAATTCAACAGGAAGATAGGTGGTTAACTTTTCTTATGGACATTTGGTATATGCATACTTGTTCTGTTTATCCCTGTTAGCTTACAAGTGGTTTGAGAGTAGCAGGTGTGTATTTGTTTGGGTGTCTTTATGGCACCAGTTAATTCACAGCTTTGTACAGAATAGATATGCTGTGCATATTTATTAAAATGAATTTATTAATACTCATCTTAAGGGCCAACTGTGGCTATAAATATATTTCATATCACCTTTTCAACTTGTCCCAGAAAACAAGCTCTTACCCCTCTCTTCCT
>NW_006340524.1:0-417 GCF_000327345.1 Myotis davidii
TCCCCACCCTCAGTGCACAAATGTCGTGCACCGGGCTTCTAGTAAGTAATAAAGCTCCAATCTCAGGGAAGTTTCCATAGTCCTAAAGTCAAAACTCCCGATCTTGTCTGGCACTGGAATTATCCTCAGTTAGAATGCCCAGCCTCCCTGCTGCTACTGTTTTCCATGGCAATTATTCCATCATCATTAATTCAATGAGGCCTATTAACCCACATCAGAGAGTGTATTTATTTACAATTCGTGCTACCTGCTCCTCTAGACTAGACAGCTGTCATACTTCAAGCCTGCTATCGCTTTGCTGAGGTCCAGTATTGTCAATTTGCAAGTGTTTCATTTACAATAGAATTCTTGTTAATGGTGTTCTTGTAACTTCCCAAGGACCAGGCGCTTTGCTGGCCTGGTGAGGTCCCACACTGG
>NW_006340525.1:0-417 GCF_000327345.1 Myotis davidii
GACCCGAAGGTCTTATGGAGCAAAGGCCTTTAGGAAGCTTTAGGTCACAAAAAGGCAATAGACTCTGCCAATAACAACAAGAGCTTTGGGCCCAGAAAGAATCACTTTAAGCAAAAGAGGAATGCACCGCTGAGTATGCTGGCCTCTGTTTCAACTGTTAAAAGCAGCCCAGGGCAACACATTTGAATAAACACAGCTGGATAGTAAAAGGTTATGACTTCACCCTGTGCCCTTCAGAACTGAAAGTGCTTTAAAATCCCTAAACTCCTGGCAGTCTCCTCACAAGGGCCCATCTCCACATCCCACGTCCTTCTACAGCGGAATGGCGCAAGGGTGGTTCCAAGACCCCACGCATCCCAGCACTGGTGCTGCTTGCTGTCGCTTCCTTGGGAAGGGAGTTTGACTAGTGCCGTGGTC
>NW_006340526.1:0-417 GCF_000327345.1 Myotis davidii
CATTTTGAAAATATTTTTCATTAACATATGTAATATGTTGATCATATTTAAATCAGTGGAGCTGTACATTGAAGAAATGCTATTCTCAACATGAATTATGGATGAAAAACAATTGAATAAAAGACATTAGAAAGAACAATAACAATACATGTAAGATCTTTTGGGTTTAGAAATACCAAAACTCCATTTCTGGTGGTCGTTTTTGGAAACTGCAATTCTTGTTTTGCTATTTCTTTAGCTTCTGAGTCTCACTTAAGACAGTGAATGAAAAGGTATCATACTCTTCAGACATCAGAACATCTCTGCAGTTTTTATAGAGCTTCCATGGTTTCAATAAGTAGAAAAGGTTTTCTTTTAATTTTGTTGTATCCCACGTTCAATGTAAAGCCAAGATTGACTCTGCTCTGAGCTCAGCAG
>NW_006340527.1:0-417 GCF_000327345.1 Myotis davidii
TTTTTTTTTTTTTACCAATTAATATAAGAAGGTCAGCAGTATCTATAGTCCCTATCCTAGGTTTTCTGAGAGGTACGGAACAAATATTGGTTCAGAGTAATAATCCTAGTGAAATGGCTCTTGGGCCCTGGGAGAGTCAGAGTTGGGGAGAAGAGGTGGAGAGTCAGCAGGAGTACTGAAATTTGGTATATGAATCGGATGTGGATGTAAAATATTTGCAAATTTGGTCACCACGGAGGAAGTCAAATTTAGCATAAGAAAGGCCCTAAAAGGAGGGAAGGTGTAATCACAAGTTGAGTCTTGGTAATAGGGGGTTGCCTATATTTTACCTGTTATTCCCCCCTGTTCTCTTTCCTCTTCCTTTTCTCTTCTGAAAGAAGTAGTTTATGTGATTGACATCATATTGTTCATATTGTT
>NW_006340528.1:0-417 GCF_000327345.1 Myotis davidii
GGGTTAAAGTTAAACTATCTACCATACTTCATTCCTCACTGGAGTAAAACCCTCATTTTAAAGGGCAGATCGGGCTGAATGATGGCCCCCACCCAAAGGACATGTCCATGTCCCAACGTCCGGGGCATGTGAAGGCGACCTGCTTTGGAAAAATGGTCTTTGCAGTTCATTAAGCTAAGGGTCTTGAGAGGAGCTGGGCCCTGAATCCAATGATAAGCGTCCTCAGAGAGCAAAGGGAGGAGGAGGGGCAGGCCGAATGGAGAGGGAGGCTGAGATGGGAGCTTTAGCCACAAGCTACCGAACATCTGGAGCCCCCAGGAGCTGGAACAGGCCAGGAAGGCCCATCCTGAGAGCCTGTGGTGGGAGCCTGGCTCTGCCAACACCAGACTTCCAGCTTCCAGAACTGTGAGAAAATAA
>NW_006340529.1:0-417 GCF_000327345.1 Myotis davidii
TGCATTTGTAGGTTATTGATATTTGCTTGAGGTTTCAGAAGGTGGGGATAATACTTGACAAGGAAAAAAAAATTGACAACCAGTGAATATAGCTTTTGATAAAGGACTGGGATCAGTAGCCACCATGAATAACACTGCAGGAAGTCTGTTTCTATTATATCAAATGTTAAGCTAAGCTAAACTAAAAAACAGTGATAAAATCTAGTTCTCCCAGGGAACAGCTACTTATGCTAAGCTTTTGAGCCAGCAACCAAAATAGGTTCCAGTATAAACTCCACAACCATAAATCCCTTGGGAAAGTAGACAGAAGGAAATTGTTCAAGGTAAGAAGACTGTAGATGTTACCAACTAGATGAGAACTCTGCCCTTGTCTTCTTGAAGGAGAGATTTCAACCAAGAAACAAAGTGTAGAAAAGC
>NW_006340530.1:0-417 GCF_000327345.1 Myotis davidii
CTAAAAATCAATAGAAAAAATATCCTCAGGTAATGATTTTAAAAAAGGGGGCGATTGATAAATATCAGCACCCCTAGGTAAGCAGCTGAATATACCTGTTCAGTAATACTCACCCATAAGCTACCTCCTGCCTGTTACCACTAGGTGACAGTATTTGCAAATATTTTATCTGAAGGGAGGGTCTGTTACAGAAATTAGATTCTGTTGGTAGAGATGGTTAGTTTCAGCTAGAAGAGTAGCCACACACACATATCTGTTATAATCTACACTCTTAGTCATGTGATATCATAGTTATCTGTCATCTGGAATACTTTCCTCCTACTAGTTACTAGTTTACTCCATGCTATAGACAGAATTGTGTCCCCCACCCCCAAATTCATATGGTGAAGCCCTAATACCCAATATGACTGTATCTGA
>NW_006340531.1:0-417 GCF_000327345.1 Myotis davidii
CCGCAGCAAGTGACAGTGGCCATAAAGTTTGAGCAAGAGGCACTGGAGTCATTACCCAGGGAAACAAAATTTTAATATTTATTTATAATGGGCACCATATGCTCCCTCTGATTTTTTTATTTAATTACATCACGGCAGATGGCTGGGTGTTAAAGGCCATTTAGCTAATGGCACTTTGCCTTCTCATTTATTTTCCCGAGTTTTGGAAGGATGAACGGAAATGAATATAGACGGCGTGCTGTGAGTGCCAGGTAGTGGCGGGTAAGTCCTCGACCGAGGAACTCAGAGGAGGCAGTGTGGGGGGTCTTGGGGACTCTTCCTAGGAGGTGCATGGAGCTGCATGAGGATGCTCAAGGTGCACATCCTGAGATTAGGAGCCTGTGTGCGCACGCCCACACACACACACACACACACACA
>NW_006340532.1:0-417 GCF_000327345.1 Myotis davidii
TCCCACACTTGGAGCAGCACAGGAGAGAGCTGTCTATCATCCACTCCCTGTGCTTGTGAGACATCCCCGCTCACAGTATTTCCCTCGATTCCCCCTCAACAAGACGCTGAGCAAATGGGGGGTCTTCAGTAGTGGAAGCAGCTGAGGTGCGGGGAGTTTCCATCACAGGGTCCCGGGAGGACACTGAGCCAGCAGAGCCTGCTGAGGGCGCCTGCTGCAGCCGTGAGCGTGGGGCCCATGACATTCGTTTAGACACTCACCCAGTGCTTCCTGTCCACTCTCCAGGGCCTCCCATCCCCTTTATCCTCTCAGGTACCCATCCTTCAGGGGTGCCAAGACGTCTGCTCCTATCAGACTGTGTTCCTTCCAGCCAGAATGAGCATCTCCTGCCTCTTGGCATCCCCCTCTCTGCCTCCT
>NW_006340533.1:0-417 GCF_000327345.1 Myotis davidii
TTTGTTGATGGAAAGTTATTTTCAATCTGAAATTATATTTCCAGTCAGTCTATCAATTAATTATGGAGATCAAATAAAGACATTTTCAAACATGTAAATTTTCAAGAAGCGTGCCTCTCTTTCCAAAGTAACTTAAGAATGTGCTCCACCAAAACAAGAAAGATTCAGACATGAGACCCGGGGACAGAGACAAACAGGAGGAATATTCACCACCATGGAAAAAAGCCTGGAAGGATATGCATGGAATAACAGCGGTTAGCATTAGGGTGGAAAGGAGATGGTTTGCATTTCTCCGTGTGTCTGTCCATGTTTTCTAACTTTTCAATAATAGTACTTATCATTCCTAAATTACTGTTTCCTAGGGCAGCTGGGTCTTGTTCCTCTTGTCTGTTCCCAGTGCCTGGCAGAGAGCAGGCA
>NW_006340534.1:0-417 GCF_000327345.1 Myotis davidii
TGCCACATAAAAACCCTAAAAGTCCGCTTGGACTCCTCCCTTTCTCTCCCATCCAACTTGCAATGACTAAATCTAGTTGATTCAATTGTTCTTAAACATCTACCCGTGTTACCACTTTAGCTTACTTCCACTGCCACATATCTAGACAGAGAAATGTTATCTGTAAATCAGCTACTGTAATAGCCTATTATCTTTGTCTCTCTGCACTCTCTTTCTAATCTGTTTCCCACAGAACAATCAGAGTTATTCTAAAATACAAATATAGCCTTTTTACTTTCAGCACACCCAGCCATATGTCTGATATGCTTGCTCGCTGAACAACCTTTAGTACCTTTAATATTATAAGCTGTCTTTATCACTTGGGTTTTGCAGTTGCTGTTACCTATGTCTAAAACAGTGGTTCTCAACCTTCCTAAT
>NW_006340535.1:0-417 GCF_000327345.1 Myotis davidii
TTAGGAAGGTTGAGAACCACTGCTCTAGGGATACCTGTCAAACCCTTCCCTGTAACAGGCCCAGGGCTCCTGTTAGGGCCTCACCTAGCACTTCCTTCCCTGACCAGGCTGAATTCTTGCAATGGGCACTGCAGCTCTCACTATACAGAGACTCTTTGTGACTAGTACCCCTGGTAGAAGGAGGTAAGACACCTCACCAACCACCTCATCCTGGGCCCTGGATGTTCAGTGGCTGCTCCTCTCTGAAATACCCTTTCTTATTTCCAGTCCGTGATAATCCAGCAACAAGTCAATTTACTGTTAAGTAAACTACTATTTTTCAGGATATAATTAAGGAACTATCCAGATATATTTTGGTGGTAAAACCTACATATGGCTACTATTCATTTTTCTTGATGCCCCACAGTTCCCAATCTG
>NW_006340536.1:0-417 GCF_000327345.1 Myotis davidii
TATTTTTCCCCCATTGTTTTTTAGAGACAGTGGAAGGGTGGGAGAGAGACACGGAGAGAGACACGTGGATGTGACAGGGTCACATTGATTGGTGCCTCCTGAGCGGGGCTGGGGATTGAGCCTCAACAAAGGTATATGCCCTGGATCAGAATTGAATCTGGACCTTTCAGTCCAAGGGCTGACATTCTAAACACTGAACAAACTGGTTAGGGCTTAATGCCTATTTTAATATCTCTGTCTGCTAATTCTAATATCAGAGGATAATGTGGGTCAAGTGATTTTTCTACTAATTGTGAGTCATGATTTCCATCCTTCTTTGGTATCACTAGAAATATCTCTTTGAATGCCAGATATTATAAATTTATTTTAGCTTGTTGGGTGCCAGATATTTTTATTCTCCTATAAATATTCAAGAGG
>NW_006340537.1:0-417 GCF_000327345.1 Myotis davidii
GGGAAGAGTGAGGAGACCCGCTGATGAGAGGGGAGAGGGAGCAGGCAGACACATGGGGGAAGGATGGACACTCACCAGGGTGCTCCGCTGGGCCTGGGAAAGCTTGGTGGCCACAAAGTACTGGACAGGGGCCAGCAGAATGATGACAGCTGCCCCAATTAAGGCACTGACTCCGAGGATGTAGTAAAGGAGAATCACGCCCACGATGATCTGAGGGAGGATCATGGGAATGAATTCCCTTTAACCTGGTGACTGCCCTGCCAGGGGGTGTTGGCAAAATCCCCTCCTCTCCCATCCCCTAAAGTGGTACAGCCTTGGTGCCCGGGTTTCCAAATTGTCTTGGGGGTCAGGGCAGAGGAAAAGGGGTGACAGAGCAGTATCAGAGGGAGGAGTTAATGATGGGCTCACACAGCAGAG
>NW_006340538.1:0-417 GCF_000327345.1 Myotis davidii
GTATGTTCTCATGCCTGTGTAGGCAAATTCAGTTACCATCAACTAGCATTTCTCAGCTTCATTCAGTCATTCCAGCCTTGCCAACTACTATTTTGTGTAAATCTCTACACTTAATGTTATTTGAAATTCAATTAATTACATAATACAAACAAATCAGTAAGAGCTGATTCTCAGGCTTCTCTCACATGTATACCTTCTTCATCCTTGTTCTGTGGTGACATTTTAATATTTGGTAGATTAAAAGTAGTCAAGATAGCCTGTGCTTAGAATTCTTTGCTTGTTTATGGTTTGGGTTTTTTTTATAGTATGTAATTATGTTTCTAAATTGCTCTGGGGGGTGTTTTTGCCAAGCATGCTTACCCTTACCATAACCCTGTACCCTCTAGTGCCCAACCTTGGAGCAGTATGCCATGCGGG
>NW_006340539.1:0-417 GCF_000327345.1 Myotis davidii
TGTGGGAATAAGGATGAAATAAACAGCTTCGGAGAGGCGTTCCCTGAACTCCCCGTGGGAACTCCCTCGCGGGTTTGCCGCGTTGCGTAGAGATTAGCCGGCTCCCACGGGTATCTCGTATCTGGTCCTGGTCGTGGACATGCGCTGAGAGCAGAGAGTGAGGCCACTGCGGCCGGGAAATCCGTCCTCTGCCATTCGTAGGGCACAGCCCACGGGGCTTGTTGACCGGCCTGCGGCCCCACTAAGCACGGACAAGAGTTGTGGGACACAGATGACTCGCTACCTGACATGATAGTGAATATCACCCAAGTGGAAGTTTTTATAGCATCTCATGGGGGGTGTTCTTTTTTTAATCCTCACCTCAGGATATTATTTCCATTGATCTAGAGAGAGTGGAAGGGAGGGAGGAGGAGGAGA
>NW_006340540.1:0-417 GCF_000327345.1 Myotis davidii
GACTCAGAGTGTTCCTAGGGGGACTGCAAGGAGGAATCATGTCAAACCTTTCCTCTCTCTGGCCTCATCTTAGGACACAAATAGAAGATTCCACCTTGGATTTCCCCCACCCCCCCACTCAGGCAGTGATGTGATACTGGCTGTAGACACATTCCAACTGACAGATGCTCTGGGTACAGGGGCCTCAGCGGTCCTCGGAGGCTTCTGCAGCATCAGGGAAACCTAGACGCCCAGGCTTCAGCTAGGGCCACATACAGGGGCTGTCTCTTTTCCAGAAAGTCAAATCCATCCTCTTTCTCCCAGGCAATTAACTCCATGCAAACAGGAGAAACAAGGAGTACTTTCTACAAACATTTGTGTCCGGTGAAATGTGTAACACTAGGTTCTTTGATGTTCCCCAAATCCTTCTCCGCAGGG
>NW_006340541.1:0-417 GCF_000327345.1 Myotis davidii
TCTTTTTCCTTCATTGTTATTCCAATTAGGTAGTTAAGTCTGAGACCTATGTATCACTTTTTTAATTTTTTACCATTTCAAATCAATATTTTCTAAATCTCTCTAGAACTTGACTTTTTCTTCAAAACCACTGATATTGTTTTCGCCTACTTCAAAAATCTAATTTCCACAATATTGTCAAAGTGATTTTCTAACAACATAGCACTATTATTAATTTTTCCATATTCTTTCAAAGACTCATTAACAACTGAATAGCATTCAAACCCTTTAGCATGATATAAGTCATTGGACATTGTGCCACTACCAGACCCCTTATCTATACTAATAAAAGCTTAGGTGGTCCTCACGCCCTTGCGTGCGACATCGTCACAAGATGGCCACCACAGATGGCTGCCACAAGATGGCCACATGCACAGC
>NW_006340542.1:0-417 GCF_000327345.1 Myotis davidii
AAAAAAATCTGAACAAATTGAAAGTCAATTACTTTTCTTGGACCCATTAGAGAACTGAGGTAGCAGGCCTAAAAGCACCCTAACATCTAGGGAGGCAGGTGGATTTGTAGTCAAAGCCACAGTCTGCCTAACTGGAGTAGAAGCCACTGCAGTCAAAAACTGAGCAGGCTCCTCATGGTTACTATAATCAGATCAAGAATTTGACTCCCAGGCACCTGGCAGGTGTCAAATGCTTTTCTAAGTAAGAAATGAAACCCAGAAGTAAAACATTTACAGAAGCCTTGAAAACTAAAGGACAGGTTTGACTACATAGAAATGAAGAACTTCTATGCAACAAAAGGAAAAAAATGTTAAAAGACAACTAGGAAATTGTTTGCAGGACAGGTAACAAAAGGCCAATATACCACAAATCATTTT
>NW_006340543.1:0-417 GCF_000327345.1 Myotis davidii
CCCTAAGAAGCAGAGTCCCCACTCCCTCCTTTCTCTCAGCAAGCCTCTCATTCACCTCAACTCCCTCCCTTCCTGGAGCGCCGGAGCACATAAGAACTGCTGAGACATGACATGCAGAAGAAGCCTACTTTCAAATTGCTACTGGCCCCACAAAGCTTCCCGCCTGTGAAAGTCTGTCCATCCTTTTATCTCTCCTCATTACCTGGACGATGTTCTTTAGTTACTTGGAGTTGGGACCTCAAGATCGCCATTGTCTCCTGCACCCTCCCTCATCCTGTATAGTTTATTTGGTGCCAAGCTTTGTTGGTTTTCCCTGTGCAGATTTCTATCCAGATCCCTCTTCCCAACTTCCACAGCCACCACCTCCGTGCGCCTCAAGCTTTTCTCACCTCCTCACTGGCTCCCTGCCTCTGGCAT
>NW_006340544.1:0-417 GCF_000327345.1 Myotis davidii
ACACTAGCTGAAAAGGGTTTAACATTTTCTTGACTCTAGTTAATATGGTAAATGTCACTGGCTTTTAACCTTATAAGGATGCTTTTTCTTATCAGGCATTATCTCATGAATCCACAAATTTCGCCACTTCAAAGTTTCATCATGTACTATTGATGTCTTTAGCATTTTCTGGAGGGATCTCACAGACACATCAGGAATTTCCTCCTCTTTATTCTAGAAGTACAGTATTGTCAGGTGATTAACATTTAATTCATAGCCAACATCACTATTTCTCATGCCTGAATGAAGCTTATTTACCACATGTATTTTTCTTTTTAAGGTCCATCACAATCTTCTTGTGTTTCGGAACACTAGACAGCAGCTTAACATTACCCTTGGGAGGAATTTTAAGCAGCAAAATCACCAACAAAAAGCACA
>NW_006340545.1:0-417 GCF_000327345.1 Myotis davidii
CCTTCAGTCCTCAGGCCAACACTCTATCCACGGGACTAAACCAGCCAGG
The DNA here is from genome assembly GCF_000327345.1 of Myotis davidii. NCBI lineage: Eukaryota > Metazoa > Chordata > Mammalia > Chiroptera > Vespertilionidae > Myotis > Myotis davidii. Next base: position 50 of record NW_006340545.1, read on the forward strand.
GCAGGGGAAATCATCTTTAAACAAGAGTCAGGAAGTATTAAAGGAGTTGTACTTTCTAATTAAAAAATCTTTTTTTCCCCAAAGTCCATAATTCCCTAGTTCATAAGACAGTTAAAAATAGAAGCATCCAGTCTTATGACTAAATCACATTAGTAGTAAAATTTGTTTATCTTTTACAGGATACATATGAAAAATAATCTCGAAAAGGCTCGTTTCCTACACAAAGAAAGCATTTCTGACTTTCAAAGATCTGCCCTCTTTTTCATGATGCTGGAAATCTTGTTCTAGTATTTCACCTGAAACTCCTATTCTCTGAAAGGTATAAGCCAAACAGGCAGCGGAGGACATGGAGAGGACAAGGAATAAAA
>NW_006340546.1:0-417 GCF_000327345.1 Myotis davidii
ACTAGGGTAAATATGATTCATCCATTATAGATTTGTACACAAAAGGCTGTAAATGAAGTAAAGGCAGTGAGAGTCGAGTTTCTGAGGCATGTTTCAAAGACAATGGGGTGACTGAATGAGATCATGTGGAAGCAAAAGTGCTGACTATAGATATACTGACGATTGGTGGGCGGATGAAAATACAAAAACAATATGCTTAATCTCTGAGTTTTAACCTAGAAGAGCTACCAAACAATAAACAATATATATAGTGTGGGCTGTGAACATCAGGTTTTCAAAGACTAGGTGGTATTTACTGTCCAAAAGTAATGACACCTCTACTCAAGGTCTAGCAAAGAGGGCTGTGGGAGAGAGAGAGATTAAGAGATTCAATAATACTTAAGGGATGTTATAAATAACTAGAGGCCCAGTGCACAA
>NW_006340547.1:0-417 GCF_000327345.1 Myotis davidii
TTTTTTTTTACAACTTTCCTCAATTTGAACTTTGTCTGATATTTCTTCATTAGGTTCAGGTTTTGCATCTTTGGTAGGAATGTTAAAGAAATGATGTTGAGTTCTTATTGTATCCTACCATGAGTTAATTTGTTGTTCTTATGGTGATTACTTAGATCACTGTTTTAGTGGTATCTGCTAGACTTCTCCATTGTACTCTCTTTATGTGTATAATTGAGTACTTTGTGGAAGTCAGTTTCAAATTATTGTTACCAAACTTTCATTTTATTGATATCTTTATGGACTCATTATTTCCTACTTTATTCAGCAGGTTAAAATCTATTATTCTTATTACTTTGATTCTCAAAATTTTTCTAGATTTGTCCAGTGCCAGACCATTCTAGGTGGCTTCTATGTCCTTTTGACATGTCCCCATCA
>NW_006340548.1:0-417 GCF_000327345.1 Myotis davidii
CGGAGCTGTAGGGGTTCGCGCACCCCCCGCAGAGGCAAGGCCGCCACTAGGGGGCGGCGCACACCAACGTTCCATTCGTTGGCCTCAGCTCTGCCTCAGAGACTGTCCTTTGCCAGAACCAATGTGGGCCGTTATTTTTTGCATGAGTTTCTTTTTTCATCTGCCGTCGGCTTAAAATCTGTAAGTCCCGTTACCCTTTTCAGATGGTGTGTGTTTTTAAAAAGCCGAACAGCCTTCCAACTAGACAAACTGTAGCATGAAATAATAACTCGTTTCCGCAGCAACGTTAAGTAATTTTACCAAGTTTGTAAGAGTGACATGCCAGGCATTGTGCTAAACCGGTTATCGGTAATTTTATAGCTAGTTTCCATTTTTAAAAAATCATTAGCCTACACACACACACACACACACACACAC
>NW_006340549.1:0-417 GCF_000327345.1 Myotis davidii
CAAAAAGATACTGAAATGGCTATAGCCATCCAGGTTAAATAGCAGATATAAAAGTGGGACTCAACTCTTGAACTTCAGTTCAATCCTCTTTCCATTACACTATTTTAAATTATCTGTTCCATTTTCTAAACCAGCTTAGAGTGTGATACCACATCTACCCCTCCGCTCAATCAATCAGGCTGAACCCGATGTCAGTCTTCTCATGGAAAATGTCACCCAGGCATTTTAAGCAGGCCTGGAAATGATAGCAATTTCTGAAGAGCGCTCAGACCCATAAATTAGCATGGGGCTCTCTTCTGCCCCAGACCTTGAAGTGCTAATGCAGAGATAAGTTCATAAGGAAAGACATTGATGTCAGACTTGATATAGCATAAGGGAAGCAAAACTTAAGGCAGAAGTAAATTTAAAAAAAAAAAA
>NW_006340550.1:0-417 GCF_000327345.1 Myotis davidii
AACATGCTTAGAGCAAAAGTTATGAAGAGTTCATAAGAGGCCTGGGAGGACAGCAGGGAATGTTCTACTAATTATGCCGGGGTTGTGAAAACAGTAAGGGAGGAAGTGTACGCAAGAATGCAGCCTTGAGAGTAGCATATCTTGTTCCTCAGTTTGAACAGAGGAGCTAACAATCTTGGGGTTTACTTAAGCTATGCTTCTCATAGCTTATGAAAGGATACAGCAAGGAAAAAGAGGCCTTTGTCTTGTCCTAATAGGAAGCATCGACATGAGAGAAATACATTGATCAGTTGCCTCTCACTTGTGCCCCAACTGGGGGAAAAACCTAAAACCTAGCTATTTGCCCTGACCAGGAATGGAACTCGAGACATGACCATGTACCAGATGACACTCCAACCAACTGAGCTGCACTGGCCA
>NW_006340551.1:0-417 GCF_000327345.1 Myotis davidii
TCTTGAATTTTTTGGAACAGTCTGAGGAGGATTGGTGTTACTTCTTAAAAAGCAATTCTTAATAAGTCCTCTAATGAGATAGAAAACCTATTTTATGACAATTCATTTAATGAACTTTTCTAGAGTACACTGCAAAGAAGAGGGGATAGCAGTTGTACTATCTGTATTATAGCTAGATTAGTCACAATTACTATCAAACCAACTAATTCTTAAGGTCACAAGTAGACTTTCCTCATTCCACTCTAATATTATTACCAATAATGAATTATAAGAGGTAACTGCCAATATTATACTGTAAAATATGTTATGTGGTAAAGACTAATTAAATCAATATATCAATATTAGGAGTGATTATTTCAAAGCAGCATATTTTCTACCTTTAACATGTCTTCAAGTTCTTCGAGGTGTCTTTTTCAA
>NW_006340552.1:0-417 GCF_000327345.1 Myotis davidii
TTGTTTTTGTTTTTTGTTTGTTTGTTTGTTTTTCTCAGAGCAACTAGAGAGACTGTGTCCCTATTTGGAGTCAAACTTAGGGAGCAAATGCTCTTAGCTTTTTTACTCATTTATTAAATTGTTTAAAACACATTTGTTGAACTCACGTATTGCTGCTGGGAGTGAAAACCGGTGCAACCCCTTTGGAAAACTGGTGATTTATATGAAAGGTAGAAATATACTAAAACCTATGCCCTATCAATTTTTCTCTTACAAATGCAAACATGTGTGCACCAAAACACATGTATAAGAATGTTTATAGCAACACTATTCATAATAGGCCCAAACTGGGGACCTTAATACCCAACAACAGTGGACTGGATAAATAAATTATGGTATACTAGTATTTACACCAGTGGTTCTCAACCTTCTGGCCCT
>NW_006340553.1:0-417 GCF_000327345.1 Myotis davidii
GGGATAAAAACAAACAAAATATGTGATAAACCACAGATGAAACTACCCCTGTATTATGAAGCATTAGCTCTATTAGCAGAGACATCTGCATTATTGGAATGCTAAATATAATTTTATTCTCAGGGCCATGCAGTATTTATGAAAATAATTTTAGATTATTGCATCAGTAAAAGCCTGTTACTGACAATTCATTATGATGTATAGAAAGCTAAGAATAAAAGCTTGGAGAGTAAAAGGGAGTACATATGGTATGGTATTCTCAAAATAATGGCCTAGAAATCTGTTAGTCAGTTCTCATTCAACAGTGTAGGAATATCATTCTCTCTGATTTGAGTACAAATTAAGTCATAAGTGCTTAATAGCATTCAATTGTCTGTGTGACATTTCATTTCAGACAAGGCCATATAGGTGAACTTC
>NW_006340554.1:0-417 GCF_000327345.1 Myotis davidii
TGGACTACCTCAGCTACCGGATTATAGATGTTTCAACTCTCAAGGAGCTCGCTAAGCGGTGGCTACCCGAGCTCCCTTTTTTTGTAAAACCCGAAAATCACAGAGCCCTCGAGGATATCCACGGAAGCATTGATGAACTCCTATTTTACAAGAAAAATTTCTTCAGACACGTGCAGGAAAGTTTTTCATTAACTCAAAACGCAAGGGAAATAACCGATTAGTGACTTGTTCTAGGGACAATAATGGATCTGTTGGGGACATTTTTGACTCCAATTCTTTGGCCCCGTTCTATCACATATACTTCCTCCTCATATCCAAAAGCAGTTGCCGAGAGCTGTCTCGACAACGTTGGTACATAAATTCGAAACGGACGGTAGAATCGGTGAGGTAAACGGGGTTCCGAGATCTGTAGTAAAT
>NW_006340555.1:0-417 GCF_000327345.1 Myotis davidii
GGCCTTGTTTGTGAGCAGGTGCACCTTCTACATCTTAGGGGTGCCTTCAACCACTAGTGAGCCTAGGAAAGACTTCTCAGCCCTTTCAGGCCTGTTGCAGCCCCAGGCACCTCTTAGCACAGGAAGCCTCACACAGTGGTAGTGAGTTTTCACGGAAATTCTCAGTGGAAAATTACTAATAACCAGTAAGGCAAATGTAAAAATGCTGCAAACTACAGACATAAATTTGTTCAACACAGGATGTCTGCTCTGGTGAAGTGAAATATGAGTATAAGAATATGGAAGAGGTTTTAGATGTAACATTAACCTCAATCGACATAGGAGAGTTCACAGTGGAAAAAATTCCTGTGAGTGTGATGATTGTAGAAAGCCCTTTCATCAAAATTCTTCTCTCACTGAACACCATAGAGTTCACAC
>NW_006340556.1:0-417 GCF_000327345.1 Myotis davidii
TATCGAATCATTATGTTATATATCTGAAACTAATACAATGTACCAATTATACCTCAATAAAAAAATGTACTGGAAAAATAAGATAAAAGAAGTCATACATTGGGGGCCAAACTTGCATACAACCTCCCTCCCAAACCCTTTACTTTTTCTTGAGCTATGTATGCATCGGGTGAGATGCCCACCAACAGCTTGAAGGCTGAGGGGGACTGAGTAGAGATATTAACAGATACCGAGTACTAAGGAGACAGAATAGAGTACAATTCCAGCAAGTTAAAAGTCTACTTGAAGAGATTAAGAGGATGATTCTAAAATTTATATGGACATGCATACACTTAGAATAGAAAAAACAATCTAGAAAAAAAAATAGAGCAAATAGGAAAAAATGTTTGTCTCTTGAGTGTGGGATATAAACAATAG
>NW_006340557.1:0-417 GCF_000327345.1 Myotis davidii
TCTCTCTCCTTTCTCTGCCTTCTCTCCCAAATTGAATAGTTGAATATGATTAATTTAAATGAGAATATGACAAGACTCCTCTGTTTTGCCAAAAAGTCCATTAGCTCTTTAACTTACAAGGCTGATGGAATCCGGCCAGCTCTCATTAAGAGTTGCCCAGGAAACAGTAACACACACGGTGAACTGGAGCCTTGAATTTGAATATCATTTCAACCAGACACATCAGTTTTGACAAGTTTCTTCAACACTTTGAGCTTCAGTTTCCTTCATTTTCAGATGTGGGCCATAATACCTACCTCAAACAACTGTTAAGGGTTAAGTGAGAGAATTTTCATTAAGCCTACTATAGTGTTTACCAAGAAATGGTGGCTGCTGATATTATCAGTGATTAGAATAATGGTTCTTTAAGGTGTTTTT
>NW_006340558.1:0-417 GCF_000327345.1 Myotis davidii
GGGTCTCTGCTTTCTCCTCTGCACCTTCAAATTCACTCTTCACACAGTAGCCAAAGTGCTCTTTTCAGAATATAAGTCTGGTCATATGTCATCACTCCTCCACTTAAAAATCCAAGACTTCCCATTGCTCTTTAAATGAAGTCAAATTCCTTACCACTGTGTTCAAGCTGAATAAAAAAGAATGCAAGAGGAGGGAGCAGAGAAAATATGGGGTTCGGCAAGGCTTGTGTGAGTTAGAGAGGAAGGTGGGAAGGAAATGAAGGATGTTTAGCAAGGCAGGAGGAGAGTTAGGCAAAGGCTGGACCACCAGGGCCTTGAAGGTGGTGGTGGCAAGGAGTTGGGGAGAGTCACCTTTTAGAAGGCCACTCTGGCTAGTGTGAAGACCAGACATACAGGAGGCAAGAGTGACCACAGTTA
>NW_006340559.1:0-417 GCF_000327345.1 Myotis davidii
TCCCTCACTCCCTTCCACTCTCTCTAGGAATTAATTGGGAAAAAACATCCTTGGATCAGGATTAAACAAAAAGGAAAACACAAAAACAAATAGGAACCTAAGACACTGATGGAGAGTTTACAAGTTAACACAGAAAATTCTATGTGCTGAGCAGCAAGTCCAAAGATGGGTGTTTTTAGTAGGAATCAGCAGTAACAACTGTAATCTCATCTGAAATGAATATTGTTGGGAGAAACACTGATATTCTAATTTCAGACTTGTATACCCTAGGACTGAGCTAGAAATAACTCAAACGGGACCTATGTAACCACATTTACTAATTTGTTTGTCCTACCTCCGTGGAATCCCACATAGGACGCTCCACTTTCCATCCGGGACAGTTTTGTGATGAAATAGACAAAGATGCAGGCCTTATTT
>NW_006340560.1:0-417 GCF_000327345.1 Myotis davidii
TCAGTTTCCTCATCTATAAAATGGGGATAATAACAGAGTAGTTAGGGAGATTAAGATAGTTAACATTTATAAAATGCTTATAACAGTGCCCAAAACATGGTAAGTGCTGCATGTCATTTCCCCTTCATCAGTTTCTGAAATGAAGAAAGGACTCTTCAGTTCTAGATGCAGGAATTCTTCTATAGTTCTCAATGTCTGAAATCTTTTACAATTACCTTTTGGCTTACTTAAGTTCTAGTTGGGGTGATGAAGATAGATAAAATGAGGAAAGGGGGGAAATGAAGGGCTCTATTTAATAAGGATATTAAAGGCTAATCTTCTTCCACCTTAGAAGAAATAAGCTAAGCATGATATGATTTAAATGTATATTTACATGAATGGGCTAGGGGGTCCTCAAACTTTTTAAACAGGGGGCCA
>NW_006340561.1:0-417 GCF_000327345.1 Myotis davidii
AGCCCTGCCTATCACCCAGCCCATCTAGATGTCCACCAGCCAGGGGATGAGAGAAGTCCGGCAGGTAATAAGACAGCAGCAAGGTCTGCAAACGGAAGTTGTCCTTCCATTCAATAGAAAACTGCAGCCACTAAAAAAGAATGAGTGATATGAGTGGTCTCTATGAGATGTTGTTGAGTAAGAAAAGATGAATTTTAAAAGGACTCAATGAAAATAACATGTACATGTGTCTGCTCATGTATATCACCACTATCTCTGGAAGATGTGTAAGAAGTTAGTGACAGTAGGTGTCTCTCTGGAGTGGAAATGAGTGGTTGAGGAAACAAACACATAATTCGAAAAGGAAAATGTAGCTGCCACCTACCTTAGGGAACTGCTTTATCCCTCCTCTTGCACCAAAGGAAGTGAGTGACAGCA
>NW_006340562.1:0-417 GCF_000327345.1 Myotis davidii
CTTCAGATATTATGCTTCTGAAATATAGCCCCTCACAGGAGTTTCCCTGCAACACCAGTAAACATTATGCCATCTGTATAATTGCTCTGTGTAGTTCTCATTCCTTTAGCTTAAAAGGCAATGGGGAAAGGACAATATTAGAAAGAGATTACTCTGAAGAAAACTGACAAAATTTATCGGTAACATATATATCAGATCAAAAATTAGACTATGGACTTTCAGCCCCTAAATACATTGGGCTTGTTTTCCTGATTTTTGGTAGACGTCCCTGGGTAGCTTCCCTTCACATAGCCATCCAGGGCCTTAGGGTACTTCTGTGTCATGAATCCACTATTCATTTGAGTCCCACTACAGTCTGCATCTGGGTGGAGTAAGAATATCGGATATTGTGATGTGCTGCCTTCTTAAGACTGGAGG
>NW_006340563.1:0-417 GCF_000327345.1 Myotis davidii
GTTTCTATCTTTCCCTCCCTTCCTCTCTGAAATAAAATAATATATATTTAAAAAGAAAGGAAGCCCAGCTGGGTTTGAACGTGCCAATTTCATTTCCCTTCAGAAGAGGCTTCTTCCCAGGCAGCCCTCCCGAACCATCCCGTGGAGAAAGCCGTCATCATGCAGCTGGGCACGCTGCTCACCTTCTTCCACGAGCTGGTGCAGACCGCCCTGCCCTCGGGCAGCTGCGTGGACACCCTGCTAAGGGACCTGTGCAAGATGTACACCATTCTCACCGCACTTGTCAAATACGTGAGTATCTGAGCGAGGACCAGGGTCACCACCACTGTCCCCAGCCGGTCAGGAGATTGGCCACATCCTGGTTTGGTCAGCAGGTGGCAGGCGTCCCCACAGGCCAGGAGGAAACAGTTGGTGGCC
>NW_006340564.1:0-417 GCF_000327345.1 Myotis davidii
GGCCAAAGAGCTGCATGTGGCTAGCAAGCCGCATTTTGCTGACAACGGACTTAGGGCATCCAAGGGCCTCTACAATATAGTACCAGCTCACCTTTCCAGCCTAATTTTTTTCCTCTGTAATTCCCCCAGGACTACCCATCCTGCCCTCCACAGGCCATACTTCCTGGTCACCTTTGCTCCCACTATTCTTTTAAACTGAAATTCTCTTCTGTACCTACATCTAAAAAGTCACCAAAAATTAGGATAACACCAACAGTTACCCTTAGAATTGTGATGGGGATTGACTGACATAAAGTGTGTGGCGCTTTTAGTGTTAGGGGGAAGGGCATATAATAAGCACAGAGCTACAGTTGTCTAGTGATTATTCACCTTACTAATGAGAGGTGAGAAGTTTTCTTACAGACCCTGGAAACTGGA
>NW_006340565.1:0-417 GCF_000327345.1 Myotis davidii
GGTAAAAACAGCCAATGTTATATATGGAGATTAGGACAAAGGCCACAGTAGAGTTCCATGTTTATAAAGATAAATAAAACTAAAAATAAGTTCTGGAGTTTATTCTATCATAAATGTAATCTAAATAGGCTGTCTTACTATTTACCAGGCTTTCCCAGGCTTCTGATTTACCTTCGATTTAAGATTTCACTGAATTAAAAGAGAAAATATTTTGATAGACTATTCAAATTTGCATTTACAATTTGAAAGTTGATCCAATCATCACTTCTCAAATAGGTTGAAAGTGGAAGAGAAGATATGGACACTTTTACTCTATAGAAGAACCCTACCAAGTAGGGACAAACATGAGAAATAAATTCTGGCTAAGGAGCAGACATAGAAACATCTAGGACAGTAAACCAGACTGTAAACCCAAAT
>NW_006340566.1:0-417 GCF_000327345.1 Myotis davidii
TGTGTGTGTGTGTGTGTGTGTGTTTTAAAAAAACACACCTCTCTATTAAAGTATAAATTGGCAACACAATCTTACATGTGATTCATGTTTTAAAAACATGAGCATTTAAGATGTGCAAGGTGCTGAACTAGATGCAATCAATGAGAGATAAATCATGAAAAAGAAATTAATTTGATCTCACAGATATAGTGAGAGAAACAGACAGACAAGGAGGAAATATATATTCCAGTACTGCTCCAGGAAAGTGTTTTGAGAACACAGAAACTGTAATCAGAGTCAATACATCAGATACGTGAACAAGCGAGTTTTAGAGTCTCCGTGCCCAAGGCTGTGAGGGACACAGGCATGATTTCATAGACCCTTATTGACTTGGAAATACATGGCATATTACAGGATTTGAACAGATTAAGAGCATTT
>NW_006340567.1:0-417 GCF_000327345.1 Myotis davidii
CATTTTGCCTGCTTTTAATAGAAACTATTTACTATACCATGTATTGCTGCCTCAACAAATCACCACAAACCTAGATGCTGAAACAACGCAAATTTATAATCTTATATTCTGTTCTGTAGATAGAAGTCCTCCCTTGGTCTCACTAGGCTAGCATCAAGGTGCCAGCAGTTGAGTGCCATTTTGAACATGTGAGAGAAGAATTTGTTTCCTTGCTCATTCGGGTTCGTTGGCAGATTACAATGCCTATGGCTGTATGACTGAGGCCTCCATTTTATTGCTGATTGTCAGTGGAGGCCCATTCCAGCTTCTAAAGGCCACCCTGTTTCTTGGCTCATGACCCTTTTCCCCCATCTTCAAAGCCAGCAACAATAAGGCAAGTCTCTCTCAGATTTAGAATCTCTCTCTCCTTCCCATTGC
>NW_006340568.1:0-417 GCF_000327345.1 Myotis davidii
CACTCGCTGCTGCGGGGACCTTCTCAGCTCAACCACTACCTCCACTGGGCCTCGCGAGCACACTGGACAGCGCCTCTCACCGACACCCTCACATCGCCTCTGCCCTCCCTCACAAAAAACACCAACACCTCTTGCCCATTGCTCTGGACTTCACACGTGCATCATCATGAAAAATGAATCAACCAACAAACACAAAACACACACTCTACAAAAAAGATCTTTCTTACCACAAAACCTACCTCATACGACCATTCTGCTAGAAATACAGACAAGGACAATGCAAACCACGCAGCCACAACAAAACCACGAAACCAGCTCAGCCACATGCACAAGGAACACTCGTGGAAAAGGGGCTTGGAGGCAAACGGACCCTTAGGCAGATCTCAACAACAGCACCGAGCACGCGCGAACACACAC
>NW_006340569.1:0-417 GCF_000327345.1 Myotis davidii
GTTCCATAAAGCTGCCTCTTTACTCACAAAATACTAATGATAATAATACAATACAAGGAAAAAGAGAGAGAGGACCTTGTTAACTGCTACCTAAGCATTTTCGTTAAACTCCTTCAAAGCTTATGCCAAGTCCAAGGTAAATATGGCAAAGTGTATACAAATAGCTAACAGCGTCAGCTTCTTCCCACAGTGTGCTACAGTTCAAGAGTTCCACAAACAGCTCTTAGGATACCAGCAAATCCTTGACTCCCACTAATAACCCAACAGAGGTTTCTCTTGTTTGTGTCACCTTATCAAGGAATGTCATTTCCAACACAGAGCAGAGACTGAAAGAAATAAAACACAAAGCTAAGCACAGTCTGAGAAAATGTTAAGACATAGCTGTTTTTAAATGGTGTGTGTGTGTGTGTGTGTGTG
>NW_006340570.1:0-417 GCF_000327345.1 Myotis davidii
TGCTCTGGGGCGGGGCTGGGCTGGGCGATCACACAGCGCCCGCCCCTGCCCACCGCTGTCCATCCGAGTGTCACGTCCACGGCCGCCGGGGGGTCTTAGCCTGGCAGCTGCAGCTCAGCCCCCATCTCAGCGCAGCTCCCGCGCCTTACAGAGTCCACCACTTCCCCTTTGCCCACGGCCCGCGCGTCGTGTGGCTCATCGTAGCCATTGACGTGCAGACTCACTTGACTTACTGTTTATGGGAGAACAGTTGGAAGCAGATAAGCCAAACGAGGAAAACAAAAACCACTACAATGGTTTGTCAGAGACAGAACGCTCAGGACGTGTCAGCGCGGCGCCTGCCGGTTCTTCACAGACAGCTCCGGCCTGGATGTGCGTGATAACTGCCTGCTGTCCGCACTTTCCACTGTTTGGGTG
>NW_006340571.1:0-417 GCF_000327345.1 Myotis davidii
GTCCCTAGGACTTTTACTTGAACTATTGAAAAACAGACATTCTCTTTCACTTAGTAACTAATACAATGGAGTATAAGCTGGAGCTACTGGTGGCCATCTTGCCCCATGGGAGTATTTGCATGAGAATGAATCGAAGACAGGGGAGAGTAGAACCAAGTGATGGAGAGAATTAGGTTCCTAATGACAAATTTGGGGCATCTAGATCTTGCTGTGTCTACCCTTGGACATTGCAATAACATAAGCCAAGAAATTCCCTTGTGTGTTTAAGCAAATCTAAGTCAGATTTCTGTTGCTTGCAACCTAGATCAATTTTCCTGATTAATAAATTGTTCTGCTTAATACAGGTCTAAAACCTGCTATGCCTGAAAGCTAAACTATATCCATTATCTAATGCCACAGTAAAGCTGCATGGAAAAA
>NW_006340572.1:0-417 GCF_000327345.1 Myotis davidii
AGTTTGGAGAAAGAATCGGGATCTATAACCAAGAAGTCTTGGACACCAGCAGGCCAGGGGAGAAGAAGACTGATCAGTCTTCTGGGACTGTAGGCTATAGCTTAATTTTGGGTGCAAATGCAACCAAAAAAGTCTCAAAACACAAAGTCTCGTAGCCAGATGACATTCTGAAGGCTATTTTTAAATTGCCTGAAGTAATTAGAGCCAGAATGCATGAATTTGCTTCCTGTCATTGTCAACTATGGGCTGTGTGACTGCAGCAGGAAAGACAAACTACCTCTGTTTCGCCTATACAATATGGGTATAATAATAATTCTTAGCTTATAGAATTGTTGTGAGGGTTAAATGAAATAAATGAGGTGCTCAATAAAAGCTCATTATAATTTTTCAAAAAATATTTTTATTTATTTCAGAGAG
>NW_006340573.1:0-417 GCF_000327345.1 Myotis davidii
AGCACTAAGGATGTCCGATTGCTGGCTTAGGAGTGGGCCTAAGCTGGCATTCGGACATCCCTCGAGAGCTCCTGGACTGCAGGAGGGTGAAGTCCAGGCTGAGGGACCCCCTCCCCGCTGCTGAGTGTACTTGTCAATCTCCTTTCAGGATTAGAGTGGTTATAACTATGTTGTCTCAAATTTCATGTATCTAGATCTATATACATATCTTTCCTCAAAAGTTAGAATATAGTTAAGATGACTGGATAATTTTAACATTGACATACTTCTTCTAAGACTTAATATTGTTTCTTATTTGTTGAACAAATACTTCCTCAGTATACTTCATATGCACCAGATACTATTCTAGGTACTTTATGAGTATTAACTGTTAATCTTCAGAATAACTTATGTGGAAAGGATGACTTCTGTCTTTAT
>NW_006340574.1:0-417 GCF_000327345.1 Myotis davidii
TTTCAAAATTGAGCTGTGAGCTGTTAAAGTGTGTATACATATTTGGGGACATCCTTTATATGTACCAGGCCAAGGATCTGATTCCTCTCTCCAGTAGTTCAGTGCGTTGGGGTTTTCATGATTTTTTGACTTGTAGTTTATCAAAGAAACTTGATGCTTACTTCTATAAGCCATTTATCCAGTGTAGCAAAAGACTATAAGCAATTTTCTTCCTAAATTGACTTATTAAATCAATATTAATTGTGTTCATTATGCATGAGGCACGGTTCTAAATACTAGAGATAGAAAAAAAATACCTTCCATCATGGAGCTTATATTCTACTGGGAATGTACAGATAATAAAATAAAATATGCATTACATTAAAAGGTGATGCATGCTATGAAGAAAAATAAAGCAGGGAAAGGAGATGGGACCCC
>NW_006340575.1:0-417 GCF_000327345.1 Myotis davidii
CTTTTAATGATATGTTAAACCACCTAGTGAGCTTTTGGAAACAAGTTATGATTGTATCACTTTGTGATAAAGTTCAGAATCCTTAGTGAGGCTTGCAAGGTCCCCACCCCACTAAAACCCACATACTAATTCTTTAGCCTTATCTTCCACTCTGATCAGACTAGTCTTTTTGTTTCTCAATGGCCTGAAGCTTTTCTCCCAAATATTTTGCACATACTATTTCCTTTGCTTGGGAGACTACTTTCTAACCTCTTGTTGATTTTCTACTCATCCCTTAAGTTTTAGATAAAATTTTACATTCTCAGAGAGACTTTCTATGACCCTTAGATTGGGTTACTTCTGCCTGATATAAGCACACAAAACACTGTATACAATAAAGTGGTGTATTCAATGCTCTTTTCCATCAACCTTCATGAG
>NW_006340576.1:0-417 GCF_000327345.1 Myotis davidii
CCCACTGGAAAAGAAGGCCGAGGTGAGATCAAAGCTCTACAAGACGCTGCTCCTTTGGCTTTTAGTTATGGATATTCATGGGGCATCTCTGTGGAGCTATGAGAGCCAAATATGGTCCCTTGTCTAATCCCATCTACCCCGAGTGGGAGTCTTTTTCTGAACACAGGATCCAAAGAGAAGGTAATGGAGCTGGATTGGGTCTCAGAGCACACATCTAACTCCATTTAACAGATGAGAAACCAAGACACAGAGAGAGACGGGGGTTTTCTTGAACAAGTCTACTGGTTACTGTTTCTTAAGAAAACAGAAACTTGAATGTTACCGAATGTCTAGTAGACACTACATTTAACAGCAGACTGCTTAAAAATCTCCCCAGCGCCCTTTTGTCCCATCCCCAACTAGAAAAGTAGGCTTCCT
>NW_006340577.1:0-417 GCF_000327345.1 Myotis davidii
ACCTGGAAAGCTGTTTCGGGTTCTTCCCAGGTTTCACCTCTTCCTCCATGACATCGGAGTTCTGTGTAGGTTTCTGTACCCATAATTGCATGTATGTATGTATGTATCTCCATACAACATGTTTAGATTTTGCAGATACTGCCTTTCTTCAGGAGCATGCACACAGCGGCTAGAAATAATCGTTTTGGAATCAAAATGATCGTGTTGAACTCTCAGGTGAACCATTTGCACGTTCCTTGCCTTCTCTGAACATCAGTTTCTTCACCAAAAATGGGGGTGATCCTCCCACATCTCCTTCTAAAGCTTCCCTGAGGCTTTCGTGGAAGGAGAAATGTTAAAGACCTGGTATAGTCCTGGCCCGTGATCGATGCTCATACTGTTTCCTCTTCCCCTCCTTCTGTCTCTGATGTCCCTGGG
>NW_006340578.1:0-417 GCF_000327345.1 Myotis davidii
CTCTATCCACTGAGCCAAACCATCTAGGGCTGCCTCCTATTTTAAAGGAGGAAAATGTACACAATATTTTCTTGGATTTTGCATAAAGGAACTATGAGAGAATACACTAATTTACCACAGAATTAGTGACAGTGGTTACCTGTGGGGGGAAGGGAGTCATGGACTTTGCACTGTATCTCATTTTAAAGTTGTTTTTATTTTTGAATCATGTGACTAAAGAAAAACTTCCTTTAAAAAAAGAGCATGGGCTTCAAAGTGCAGGAGACATGGATTTTAACCCCTGCTCCCCTAACTTCCCAACAGAATGAGAAAGTGAAATTCTCTGAGCCTCAGTTTTCGTATCTATGAAATGGGCATGGTGACCGTCTCTTCTTCATAAGGACCCGTGCCTATTACATGAGATTGCATAAGAGAAAG
>NW_006340579.1:0-417 GCF_000327345.1 Myotis davidii
TGGTGGTAGTGGTGGTGGTGTGGTCATGGTGATGAATGAGGGTATGTATTAAATCCAACTTGCAATGTTTAGTATTTGCATTTTACTCACTGATTTTATGGACAGAACTTAGAGGTGCCTTATAAAGAAATTCTTATGACATCCTGTTTCTTATTTGGATTTTGTAGATTCAGAAAAAACTTAGTACCAATGTGTATACATTGTATACACATGATTCTCTTTAGCTAAACATTTTTAAATTCTACATTTGCAATTTTTAGAGGTGCTAGGGGGTCTATTTTGAGTGGGAGCTGTAAGGAGTTTGTTTTGAGTGACAATAGATACACCTCTAACATGAGCATGGTGGGTGGCATATAGTCAGTGCCTAATATGTGCTCTGAAAGACTGATTATTCTCAATTCATGTCACAGCAAAGAA
>NW_006340580.1:0-417 GCF_000327345.1 Myotis davidii
AAAAGGAAATCCTTTTAGAGAGTAATGAGCAAGGCACCTTTGCTCAGGGCCCTTCCATAATAAAAATGCAAATGCTTCAGAGCTATGGATTAATGAGCATTTTAGTACAGAGGTAGCCTTAAAGTGTATGTGGCTAGGTATAACTTGAAACACTCTAAAGTCCCATAACCAAATACATCTCCCTAGGAATGTAAAATTTTCTTTGCAAATAACTGCATGCATTATTAACGCGAAGGTATAGAACCAAATAAAAAACTCAATGCTGTGTCACATTAATGTAATTTGAGAGCTAAGCAATATATATGAAGAAATTAACATGAATGCCAACAATGTTTTTTTAACAGTCCTGCCAGCCTCATTTTTGAGTAAGATAAAAGAAAACAATATTTATTATTCATCTGTATTTCTTTCAAACAA
>NW_006340581.1:0-417 GCF_000327345.1 Myotis davidii
ATTATTATTTCTTGTCTCATCTCTTTGATTTGCATGCAGCCTTCTCCAGATCCCGAACCCTGCACCACGTGGGACGTGGGTCTTCACAGACATAACTCTGCTTCTCTGTAGAGCAGATGAGAGCCCCACGTACCTGCTGTGCCCGACCCCTCCTGAGAAACGCTGGAGGTCTGAGGGGTGGGGTGACTACCTGTGCCCTGCTTGTGCTGAGGGCATCGCCATCAGACCTGAAAGTCACTCCCACCTCATGGTATTCCTTCTGGCCAGCATAGGGTTGACACAATGGGAACAGAAATGAGCATCTGTCAGCATTTCAACCCCCCTAATTCACTAACACCCTCAGTGCCCGGAGGGCGGAGGTCTGCTGCTTCCTGACCCTGTTAAAGGTTGCAGCCACCACAGTGGTTCCTTCTCGAG
>NW_006340582.1:0-417 GCF_000327345.1 Myotis davidii
TTTTAACACCGGTTTCCTCCTCCGATTCACCTTAAACATAGGGAACAGGAATCCTGTATTAATTCTGTGTCCTGACTGCCTGGGACAGAATGCGTACCAGGAAAATGTTTACTAATTGAACAAAAAATCCATGTTATATTGTCAATATATTACTCAAATCAGGAAGCTGGAGGCCAGGAAAGTTACATTATATGACAACGTGGGCTAAGGAGTCAAAACTAAGGAGCATTCAACACCTCAAAATGCCAAACCTCACTGTATATTTTAAATAAAATTTACAATTCTACTGACTCATTAAACAATGACAAACTTTCAGCAAGAAACATACTTGGCACTGGGAATTATTGCTCAACTGAAGGCTCACATGTGTGCATGTCCTCGGAGAGAGCTGGAAGAGACCTGTGAGAATACAATGCA
>NW_006340583.1:0-417 GCF_000327345.1 Myotis davidii
CCATGCATGAATTCATGCACTGGGCCTCTAGAACATAATAAAATATCTGCATTGAAAGCTCATAAAAATCGCACATACATCCAGAGATTCAAAATTAACACATGCCCCATTAAAAGCAAGACTAATCTAGCAATGCTGATTATGCACTTTCTAAATTGTTCCTACCATTAAGTCTAAATTAGTATATGAGCAAACTGCAGTATAGCTTTTAACAATATACAAATTTCCTCGAGACAACATACCCCATTCTGTCAGGATAGATATATTTTTTTAAATGTCAAACTAACATAATATTCTCTACAAACTAGATGGAACTCTGGGGGAAAAGTCACAAAACAGGATATTTTAATGGGGTACAACTCTGGGGTTGTGTTACACTAAACAAAGGATAATGGTAGTCTCCGAACAGAAAAAAAA
>NW_006340584.1:0-417 GCF_000327345.1 Myotis davidii
GCTTTGCATGCCAGATGATAGCTGGTTAAGTACGTTATCAATGTAGCCTGAAAGCAGCCATAGACAGTAAGCAAACACATAGGTGTGGCTGTGTTCTTATAAAATGTGATCTGCAGGAACAGTGGCCGGCCAGGTTGTACCCGAGGGCTGAAATATGAAAAATCTCTTCCCCCAAATAAACTGAGAGGCAGAGAGTGGCTGCCATGACTTTTTAAATTTCTGTATTCTTTCAATGGAGGGTGCAAAGTGCTCTCCAGAGAAAATATGTCTTTATCATTGAATATTAAAGTCAAGAGGCTCATCAGAGTTTATTTGCCCCATCATTTCATTCTACAGATATGAGACTTTAAGGCTTAGAGAAGCTAATTGCTCAAAACAATACAGTTTTAAAAAATCTTTATTGTTGAAAATATTACA
>NW_006340585.1:0-416 GCF_000327345.1 Myotis davidii
AATGCCCAGCCTGGGAGCCCCTGCCAGCTAGTGGGCTCGGCCTGGCCCGGGCTCGCAGTCTGATCTGGAATTCAGTGGAACGTAGCCACATTGACTCTAAGATGAAGCCCCAGTTCTGAGAGCTCTGTGTGCACCGTGGCCCAAGTCCCCGGCCTGTGAGGGGGTATTGAAGGGCCCAGCCTACCACAAGCACACAAGGAATTTCATGTTGAATGAATGTATGAATGTTTACTTATCTAGCAAAGCTCCTGCACAGTTTACTGCATGTTTAAGTGCTAATAAGCTTACATTAGGTAGCATTATAATCCCAGATAAGACGACCAAGGCACAGAGAGGTTAAGCAAAGTGTACAAGGTCACACAGCAAGTCGTAGGTATCAGAGCCAGAGAATTCAAATCCAAGTTGATTGGTCCAGA
>NW_006340586.1:0-417 GCF_000327345.1 Myotis davidii
CTCTGAAATCAATAAAAATATATTTACAAAGAACCCGCGTGAGGACCAGCGGAGCTTCCCTCCCAGCAGTTCCCGGGCCGGTGGACAAGCTCACACAGCGGATGGCGTCCAGCAGCAGGCGCTGCTTACACATTAGCGCTCTCCCTGCCTTCCTGCCCTTCGGGCCCGTGGCTGGGCCATGGCCGCCGGGCCTCAAGCCCTCGAGCAGCTCAGCCCTGAACCCAGCTCGCCCTGCTGCCCAACCCGTAAGCCGGGAGACGGCGGCGGTGCCCCCAGCGTGGCTCCCCATTTCCACAGCGCCTGGAGGGGAGCATTGGGGCTCACTCTACAGGGAAGACCCTGGGGCTGACCCAGGGGTGGGGCCGGGCACAGAGCACTCAGTTATTCCCCCCAAGACAGGGCCCCTGTCCCCGGCTA
>NW_006340587.1:0-417 GCF_000327345.1 Myotis davidii
CCACAGGCCAATGCTCCATCCATTGAGCCAAACAAGCTAGGGCAAGATGTTATTATTTTTAATGATTTAAGTCATAACATATCTTGGGATTTGCCCTAATGTGTGAAAAGTGCCTGGTCCAAAGTAAGCATTCAGGTACTATTTGCTGAATGCTTTCCTGTTTCTGGGAATGTTTTAATAGCATCACAAGGATCCACATGAGTTGGTCAGTATTACTCAATTTCTAGGTATTCCTTGCATATATTTTCAGTTTGGAAATGCATGCCTTTCGGTTCTGAAAAATATTCTTGTAAAATGCCTCTTTCATTTCATGTATGCACATAATGAGTATGTTTATTGTATGTATACATGCATGTTAACATATACCATTAAATGTTTTTGTTCTGGACATACAGAAGGCCCAGAGACATATGAAAA
>NW_006340588.1:0-417 GCF_000327345.1 Myotis davidii
TGGAAGAATAGGTCTATTAAATGTACAATATCAAAGGTGTTACTGTAAAAAGAAGTTATTACAAAGGGGATATAATACAAACATAAATGTTCACTTTTAGTGAATGGGTGAATTTACTTAATCTCAAAGTCAGAACTTTTTGTTGGCAGATTGTAACTTTGGAGGAAGGCCCAGTACATATTTGCTTTCTTTTTTCCTTTGTGATGCTAAAAACATGGAAATTAGGACATAATTTATATACCATAAAATGTACTCTTTGAATACATACCAATGCCTTTAATATCTTCACATACCCCATTTATTCCTGAACCTTTGGGTAGCCCCCTAAATCTGGATTCTAAGGTCCTCCCATCCTAGATCCAAGTTCCCGTATGTTGTCTGGACCTCCATGCAGACATAAGAGGAGTGTCCTTCACT
>NW_006340589.1:0-417 GCF_000327345.1 Myotis davidii
GGGCCTCTAGTACATACATAAATTGATAAATAACATACATATATAACACAAAGATTACCAAGTTTTAAAGCCCTTTGATACAGAATACTTATATATAATATTAAAACTTCACAGAATTTTATTTTTATTTGATTGAATAGCTCAAGTTTAACTTTATGCTGTTCAGTGCATTTTTAGTGACTAGAATAAGGCAGCTTTACTATACCAATGCAGATGTGTAGCACTGTACTTGGGGCTAGATGTTGGCTGTGCATCGGTGTTCAGGGGGCCCTAAGGCAATGGTTGTCGTCAACAGTGGCCCACAGGAGTAGTTCCTTTTCCCTCTCACCCCAATGACACAGTAAGATAGTGAGGGCAGTGGGTTCTTCCCTTGGCCACATGGACCCAACCCTGTGGCGAGGTAGTAGGACGTTCCCC
>NW_006340590.1:0-417 GCF_000327345.1 Myotis davidii
TTACTATATATCTCTAACAGATAAGGAGTTGCTAAAACAAAACAAAAACATATCCACAATGCCACTTTTAAATTTAACAAAATTAATAATTCCTAGTATGTAATACCCATCTGATACCCAGGTAGAGACTTCCCTGATTGTCTCAAGAATGTTTATTTGTATCTATCTTCTTCAAATCAGAATCTGAACAAGAATCACAGACTTTGTTTCATTGATATGTTTTCTTTGATCTGTAACAGTTAACCTTTTCCACATCTTTTTTTCAAATCATTCATTAAAAGCAAAACAAAACAAAAAACTAGTTGCTTGATAGAATGAATTTGCCATGTTCTAAATTTTTTTGACTGCATCTTTTTGGGGTCTTTAACATGTTTCTCATCCCCTTATATATCTTCTAACCTGGAAATTAGATATAGA
>NW_006340591.1:0-417 GCF_000327345.1 Myotis davidii
AATATTATGAATAATGCATCTATGCAATTCTTGTGTAGTTCATTTGATGGACATAGAACTTATTTTTATCAGATACCCACACATGGAACTGCTAGGTCCATAGGTGATTAGTATGTTTAAGGTTAAGATAATGCAAAATAGTTTACTTGTGAAAACAGGAGGAGTGTATGAGAATTCTAGTTGCTGCCCTCAATGATACTTGGTCTTACCTTGGCTATTTTGAATAATCTGTATTTTGAACATTGTTTTATGATCATACCATGTTTCAAGTTGCATGTAACTCAGTAATCAGCAAAAGATTACATTCTCATAGTTAAGACAATTCCATTGGCAATTAAATTCAACCAGCAAAATGTTTCCATTGACAATTAAATCACTAGGGCTGCAGGTAATTTTTGTTCTTTTCTGAAATTTGTT
>NW_006340592.1:0-417 GCF_000327345.1 Myotis davidii
AAAAAAAATACCCATGCCTCAGCCTCAAATACCCTACCTTAATTGTCCCGGTTGGGACCAGCATGTGTATTTGGATATGAGTAATAAAAGCTTCCTAGACGACCAAAATGTGAAGCTTGAGTTAAAAACCACCTTGTTAGTTACATACATCATTATCAACCCATTATATTACACGCTACCTTGGTCCATCAAGACTTCTGTTAAGATGACATAATATAAAACAATAATACTAGTGCCTTATTAAATACCTCCATTGTGCCACTGTGCTTGCAAACCATTCTACATTTCTTCTGGAACTCCATCCCTAAAACAAACACTCTGGTGTCAATGATATCATTCCCTTTTACTTCCTGGAAAAGGGAGGTGCATTAGGTTTCAGTAATTGACTTAAGAGTCCCACAGGTTAGTATTCCAGCC
>NW_006340593.1:0-417 GCF_000327345.1 Myotis davidii
TCTGGAAATTCCCAGGACATGTTCTGCATATCAATATTGATTCCAAAGATTCCGGACCAAGACTGCCATTAATTATACATGCTTTCATCCAACAAGTCTTCTGAGTGCCATTTGTATACCAGGCCCTGTGCTAAGAACTGGAACTACAGAAAAAGAACTGGCTGACGTCTGCCCTTAGGGAACACACACTCTCATGGGGGTGCCCACCAGGCAGTTAGACAAAGCACGGCACATGTGATGATACATTCAAGGGAGTGTTGGTTGAGTCTTTTTCCAAACTCGGATGAAAATCAATTTCTCCACCCACAACCCACCTTTACTCTGGAGGAACCTTGAGATTATGAACGTTAACAGCTGGAAGAGTGATTGCTAACAGATATGGATTTTCTTTTGGGTGTGATGAAAATGTTCTGAAAT
>NW_006340594.1:0-417 GCF_000327345.1 Myotis davidii
CAAAAGGTTCGCCATCACTGCCCTAGGTCCTGTCCTGAAGGAGCTTTCAAAGTCTGACTCCATTTCACAATGGACTAAGGAGAGGTTTGTACAACTGCAGGGAATAATGCAAGATCTCAGGGCAAGGGGCCAATCCATCCTTGGAACCCAGGGCCAGTGAGTATTTCTAGGCAAGTACCATACAATTCACCCACCATAAAATTCACCATTCAAAAGTGTACAATTAATGCAGTAGACTTTAGTATATTCACAAGGTTGTGCAACCATTGTCACTAATTACAGAACATTTTCATTCCTTCAAAAAGAAATGCCATTTCCATTCATTAGCAGTCACTCCCCTTTCCCTCTTCCCCTCAACCCCTGGCAACCACTAGTCTTTTTAAAGTCTCTATGGATTTGCCTATTCTGAACATTTCA
>NW_006340595.1:0-417 GCF_000327345.1 Myotis davidii
TAATGAGTTTGCCGACCACTGGTCTAGGACAAGGCCAGCTTCTGGGAGACAGTGGATGGGAAGAGTTCTCCCCAGACTACTCCTACATGACATGCAGGCTTTTTTAGGTTGTCGACATTTACGAGACCTTTACCGAAACGAGTCAGGAAGGCCTGTGGAAGGAGTTCTCACACCCTATGTTGGGCACAAAACTTCTACAAGAATTCAAGGGTTACAACAGAGCTCTTGGTTATAACAGCCTCTCCCCTTATCTTTCTCTTTCCTTCTGAAAAGAACTTCATTTCCTGTCTCTTTAAAGTTAAGCCCTTTGAGGACCCCCAAGTTTGACATGTTCCCTGGACTAAAGCTGAATTATGAGCCAGTTAAAGAATTTCCTGCCATGGCCAGTGTTCTAGGTGGTTAGAGCATTGGCCCATG
>NW_006340596.1:0-417 GCF_000327345.1 Myotis davidii
GAAGCCATAGCTGGCTGGGGGAAAGAGGGACAAGGAGCAACTTTTACCCTGTTGTGTATTTCAACTGGGTTTTGACCTCCTGATTGGCTGCTTGTGTGAGGAAGAATAATCACTATATTGCATGTCAAGATTCACATTCCAGAATTCAGTGAGCTTACTGGGACTCCTTAAATGCACTAAAATGCCTCTGCTGCTGTATCCACTCTTCGGTTGCAACAAAGATCTTGATTCTCAAGATTTTGGGGAGAAAACTCTCATGACACCTCACTCCCAAAGTACCAGAGAACACCATCACTCTATTGGATAACTGTGAAACCAACTGACAAAGACTGTGGGTTTGATTAAGTACTGAACTTTATGAACATACTAGAGGCCTGGTGCACAAAGAGATTCATGCAATAAGCCTTCCCTTCCCCT
>NW_006340597.1:0-417 GCF_000327345.1 Myotis davidii
CTCTACTCAAATGGCCTATTTCTGGAAGTTTTTTTGTGGGTGTTTTTTGTAGTTGTTGTTCACATTTTAAATCCGAGACACTAGTTTATAAATTATTGACTGTAATTATAGACAGTTGGTGAAAATTTACCTGTTTGTAGACTTTACCATTCTTTGTTTCCACCAATAATCTTAAACCCTTTATTTTATAACTTGAGAAGGTTTTGCCTAGGGAGGGAAGGATATGAGACTATACTTTATTCACCTGGGGATGTTATCAGAGCTGAACAAATATATTCAAGAGCCATAATTTACTGATTAGGTAGCCACTTTCATCAATGACTGGGTACATTTTTGTATAAGAGATCATATATATATTCTATTACTCTATTTACATAAAGTACCTAATAGAGTGCTTGGCATGGAGTAGATTTTTTT
>NW_006340598.1:0-417 GCF_000327345.1 Myotis davidii
GAGGAAGGAAGAGGGAGAGAGAAAGAAACACCATGCCCTCCATTGGGAATATAGCCCACAGCCTTGGTATGTGCCCTGATCTACAACCTAAACAGCAATCTTTTGGTGTATTGGATGATGACCAACTGAGTTACACTGGTCGGAACAGACAAGGAGCCCATTTTAAAGGGATTGTGGGTATTAATTGGCAGAATAGTTATTTTGAATATATGCTATTATGTTCTTTAGGTTAGGTTTGACCATATTATGTTTGGAGGAAAATGTATCACCTATTAGTTTCAGAAAGTAGTAGGGTAATTCTTAAACTGAGATGAAATTGGTTTATCTTCACCTATCAGACTTGTTTGGTTTCCTTTCCTATATTTAGTTTCTTTCCCCCCTTTTTTTATTATGTCTGTTTAGCCATATCTTTTTTTT
>NW_006340599.1:0-417 GCF_000327345.1 Myotis davidii
TTGTTAATTTATTCTACTTTATCACATTTCATTTATAATTATATGATCTTCATAGACTGCAAGGTCCTAAAAACATGATTACATATTATAATTTCCTGGAAGGTAAACTCACTATAAAAGAAGTTTCTTCAAAATATCGCCTCATACAGAAAACTATAGGATCATAGATGCAAAATGAATCTTAAGAGGTATTCTGGTCTATAACCATGCCTTCAGGAAAGAGCATAGTTAACACTTACTCTATTTTGAAAGGCCACTGTGCAAGAAGAATCCATCATTTTCTCTGTTTAACAACTTTTAGTTCCAGGATATTCTTTCTTACACCAAATATAAATCACATTTTCTTTTATTCCATGATCAGAAGAACTAGGATAAATAAAAACTGGCCAGTACAGTGGGGCCTTGACATACGAGTGT
>NW_006340600.1:0-417 GCF_000327345.1 Myotis davidii
GGATTACCCTACAGGAAAGGGAGCCAAGGTGTTCCAATCACCAGGGCGTTTACCTAGAGAAAACTTTACATTTTTCATTAAATTAAATACAAAATGATAGCACTAGGCCAGCAGTAGATAACTAATTGGGACGTTTCCATGTGTTAAGCAAAGCGCTAAGTGGTAACTCACGGACCTGTCTTCCAACCTCTGTCATTCCCACTGTCCAGGTGGGTAAACCAAGGAACAGACAGCACGAGAGCCAGGCATTGAGTCCTCAAAGACTTTTCTTAACGAATGTCACCATAACCTGTGGGAACACACACAATGACATGACTGCTTCTTTCTGAAGCCGCCGGAAAGACTCAGGGCCCAGAGAAGATGTGAAATTTGTTCTTTTTTTTATATCCTCATCCGAGGATATTTTTCCATTGATTT
>NW_006340601.1:0-417 GCF_000327345.1 Myotis davidii
TAAAATGATGCAGCTGCTGTGGAAAACAGTTTGGAAGTTTCTTAAAAAGTTAAGCGTATATTTGACATATGACCCAGTCATCCCACCCATAGGTATCTACTCAAGAGATACAAAAGCATATGTACACACACACAATAACTTGTCTACAAATATCCCTAGCAACATCATTCATAATGGCCAAAAAAAGGAAGCAACTTAAATTTCCATCGATAGATGAATGGATAAAAGAAATGTGGTATATTCATTCATTGGAATATTACTTGCCAATAAAGAGGAATGAAGTAGTGATCATGCTACAACATGGATGAACTGCCAAAACACTATGCTACATAAAAGAAGCAGAGATAGAAGACCATGTGTTTTACAATTCCATTTATATGAATACTTAGGAAAAGCAGATCTGTAGAGACAAAAAAA
>NW_006340602.1:0-418 GCF_000327345.1 Myotis davidii
CGAGGTGAAAAAGGTTGAAAATCGCTGTAATAAGGAAATAGACAGGATTCATTCCTTCCTTCGTCCGTTCGTTCAGCAAATATTTATTGAGTCCTTGCTATGTGCTGGCATCCTTTCAGCTTTGAGACGACAGCAGTAAAGCAAACGGGCACATCTTGACTTGTGGGGAGCTGGTCTTCGGTGGCGGAAACGGGAGGTAAATGAACAAAGTAGGATTTGAAACAGTGTTAGATTGTGATCAATGCTATGAGCGGTATGAGGGTGACGTGTGCCAGGGAGGGGTGTGATTTTGGATGGGGCACGGGGGTTAAGTCATCGAGGGAGGGGAGGGCTTTCCAGGCAGCAGGGCCAGCAGAGCAGATCCTGTGCTGGGTGCATCGGAGACATTTTTAAGGAGGCCCGCGAGGCTGGGGGGAGG
>NW_006340603.1:0-417 GCF_000327345.1 Myotis davidii
ACTTTCTCAGATACCATCACCACTTTCTGGTTCCATCACAGACACATTACAGTTAGTCCTATACATACCTTCATTTTCTCATTGATTATATAATCCATTGTAGTCAACTGATGATTTGTCTTTCTCACTAAATCAATGGTCTGAACCTTCTTGGGATTACACAGTATTTTGTAAATCCTCTGAAATCTAAAAACCATCTGTGCTGAGAAGTTCACACATGAACATACCTACAGATCTGTGCATAAAATTTCAGCAAGCTAAATAGAAACCCTAAAATCTCATTCAGTGTACCCAGGTTAAACGTTTAATATTTGAGATTTTGTATTATTTGTTTTGTATATCCTGTGCCTGACAGAGTGCCTATTATACAATAGGTACTCAAGTAATGCTTGATGAATGAATGAATGAATGAATGAA
>NW_006340604.1:0-417 GCF_000327345.1 Myotis davidii
CCTCTAGTAACAATAATAATAGCACAACAATGATAGCAATAATGGCACATAACAATAATAGCAAGTACATTTAGAATGCTTAGCATGTGCCAGACATTGTTCGGAGTGTTTTAAGGATATTAGCATTTAACTTTAATACTTTTCATTCCAATTTTACAGACAAGAAAACTGAAAGACATAGTTTAAGAAACTTCCCAAGGTATTTCAGCCTGGAAGTGGTCAAGGTGCCAACCTTGAGCAGCCTGATGCAAGGCCCATAGTCATAGCAAGCATTTAATATCCATCTATGTGGAGCGTCCACATTCTATTCAAACATTTGTGGACAGAAAATGGGCCAAATACTAAACCTAACAAGCTCGGGAGAGCCCTGCATGGCATGTTTTACAAACTCAGAGACCTAAGTAACCACAAAGGATG
>NW_006340605.1:0-417 GCF_000327345.1 Myotis davidii
GACTATAAAAACCAAGCAGAACTGTGATATATTGTAGTATGAAATTAAAGGGAACTTAAAAGAATTACCTAGATTTATAATGTAACATGGATAAATTTTGAAGACAAATTACTGAGTAAAAGTAAGCAAGTAAAGAATGAAGCTTACGCCATATAAATACACAAACAAATTCATCTACACATATTATTTCTGAACATACACGGATGATCATTGAAGTATTGAGAAAGGCTGTAAGGGGGTGACAGTAGCCTTAATATGAAGTTTTTTGTTTTTTTAAGGAGAATGCATTTTTGGATTACACAGGTAATTAAAGTTAGTTTGATGATTAGCTCTAGATAGATGTATAAGAGTTAAATTAAAATGAACCTAGGATTGGAGGAGAAACCATGATAAAAGGATTTGGTGATAACACTAAAT
>NW_006340606.1:0-418 GCF_000327345.1 Myotis davidii
GGGGGCGGGAGGCAGGGAAAGTGACACAAACAATAGGCTAGCACCTTTACATGATGAGGCAATGGGCATGGCTATGAGGAAAGAGCGGATTTGCTACTCCCTGTAGAGACCAAATACTTGTACCTACATATCTACTTCCAGCTGATTGTGAACTTGCAAAGCCATGACCCCTGAGCTCAGCACAGGACTGCACATGAATGTAGGATGAGGAAGTGAGGGCAGGGATGTTGAAGACAGTATGTACTAAAATGTATGCCATGGAACACTGGTTCTAAGGAAGTTCCTGAGCTTCCCAGGTCAAAACCATTGGGTAAACTATCCAGTAATCATGAGCACAGGCTCCCTGTTTCTACATAGCAGCAATAAATATCCCACAGAAGTAGTATTACCCAGAATTCCCTTTGGAAAGGTTTTATCT
>NW_006340607.1:0-418 GCF_000327345.1 Myotis davidii
TCCACTGAGCCAAACCAGCTAGGGCTAAATGTGCATTCCTACCCAGCATCTGGTGTTTATTCCTACTGCTCCAAGGAGCTACAGTTGGTATTGTCAGGCACTAATTTTCACCAATCTGGTATTTCATTCCTATTTTAATTTTAATTACCTGATAATTAATGAGGTCAAGCACATTTTTCATGTTTTCAAATGCAGTTGGATTTCCTCTTATTCAAAGTGTCTATTCAAAATTGTTGTCCTTTTCTTTTGGGTTATTTGTGTTTGTAGTAAAAACCTCTAGTTTCTGCTTTTGGCTAATCTCTGATTTCAGTAGCTATTAATGTGAACAGATTTTTAAAAAACTTTTTATTTGACATAATTTCAGACTTACAGAAAAGTTGCAAGATATTGGGGTGATCACTTCATAAGTTATATAAAT
>NW_006340608.1:0-418 GCF_000327345.1 Myotis davidii
AAAAAATTAAGATTCTTAGGAATAAAATTAACCTAGGAGGTAAAAGAAAGAGATTTTATTTGCAAATTGACTTCCAAGAAAATAGTAGGCTAGTGCCAAATCGCTGGTCAAGTGGCAAGATTTAAGGGGCTTTAGCACCAAATCATCCTGGACAATAGACGCTTTCCTTCAGAAAGGGTTCTGGGGTTCAGGACCTAATAATATGGGTAGTTTAGATCCATGGGGGTGGAGAGTAGTTACTGGGGCACAAATGTTACTCTTGACTGGTGTATCCAAGGTTTAAACATTTCGAATCTAGTTAGAAACAGCATAGGACCAGTTTAAGCTGGTTCTGTGGTCACAATTTCTTAAAATGAGAAGAATAATAGCATCTTCTCAAGTAGTTAACTTAGCCTGACTACCTTAGCCTTATATATAG
>NW_006340609.1:0-418 GCF_000327345.1 Myotis davidii
TGATTACTGATGTCACGTTTGGTGCTCAACCGCAAGTGGTGCATTGGATGGTTTGCATTTCGGTATAATAAACAAATGAGTTTTCTCAGCAGGCTACGGCGCATTGCCATTACCAAATTGAGTCGATGACTGTTTTTCATTGTTCGTCACAACAGACTATTCTGATTGTTTCTGTTGAGGCTTGAAACAACAACATCTTCCCTGTAACGTGTCTGTCTTCTATCACCATGTGAGAATGACGAAATCAAGCAGTCTTGCTCATTCTCAGATATCTTCACTCTATGTCCTTCTATCATCTGATTTGTACAACGACAAAGCTTAATGAATTTCGTGATTATCTTGTTTCTGTTTGCCGATGCAGTTGGATCGAGCTTGTTTGCATTATACTCTTTCTTTTTGATGTGACATGATACAGCGT
>NW_006340610.1:0-418 GCF_000327345.1 Myotis davidii
ACACACACACACACACACACGTGTTACTTTTCAAGGCTACGTTTAGAACCCAGATAAGAAGTAACGTGTTACTTTTCAAGGCTACGTTTAGAACCCCGATAAAAAGTAATTTAAAAAAATGCATCCCAGAAAACATCGTTCTCATGCAATTTAACAAGCAGAACATTGTACTTGCATCCCAGTGCTTAAAGGGCCTATAGGGTGCATGTTTCTAAATAATCGTTGGCTGGGCTTCAGAACCCTTGGCCGGTATTGGTATTGTCTGCCGTGTGCGCACGGCCCCAGGCGGGGCTGGACTGTGCTTGTGTGACTCACAGACAGATACGCACGCTCAGTGTCTCTGCTCCTCTGTAGGCAAGTCCTTCCACCCTGCAGAGCAAGCTCTGTCTTATTCTAGGTGATTCTCATTCTAAACTTC
>NW_006340611.1:0-418 GCF_000327345.1 Myotis davidii
AGGAATGTTGTGAGGTGTTGGTGGAAAGGCGTGGGTGTGCTGTAAAGGGGCTGCATGAAGGAGTGTGCTGGCACAGCCTGTGTCTTGATTTCCGTGGAGGTCCCACGAATCTACACATGTGATAACATGGCATAATGCTCTATACACACACAGGACCAGAGTTATGTTCCTGATTTTGATTTTGTACCACAGGCATGTAAGATGTAAGCATTGGGAGAATCTGAGTGAAGTGTAGACAGAACTCCTCTGTACTACTTATGAAACTTCCTGTGAACAATGATTATTTCAAAATAAAAAGTTAAACAATGTTAAAAGAAGTCTTTCTGACAGGAAAAAAGGCCCAAGAAATGGTCTTGATGCTCTAAAAAGTCAACCAGTGTGAAAAGCCACGGCCAGCGTGGCTTTCGGGTTCAAAGGC
>NW_006340612.1:0-418 GCF_000327345.1 Myotis davidii
ATATATATATATCCCAAAAAATGTATACACACTTAATTTTATGTGTTAACCTTGACTAGGCTATGGTGCCCAGTTGTTTAATTAAACACCAGTATAGATGTTGCTGTGTGTATATATATTTTTAGGACACCCTATATATATACTACAATCACATCTTTCCATCTTTTTCATAATTAACCTCTTGAAAGTCATCAACATGTCTCTTTTGTATTATTGTGATAGCTCTTTAACTGTTATCTTTAATCTGTCCTTTATGAGCCTATAATCTATCCTCAACCCAGTAACCAGAATGATCCCTTTAATAGCTCTTGGGGGGAAAAATGCCACTCTTCTGATAAGGACCTGCAATGTGTCTCTATTTTACCCATAGTAAAGTTAATCTATATATATATATAGAAGCCTAAGTGACTGAATGACT
>NW_006340613.1:0-418 GCF_000327345.1 Myotis davidii
AAAATATATTTAAAATAAACAAACAAATAAATAGATAGATACACTGGATTGATTACAAAGAGCAAATTAAAAAAAAAGGACCGTCCTAGTTGCCTTAGTGACTTAGTTCACGCCGCTCCCTGCCCAGGCCCTTCCCCTGGGAGCTGAGGGTGGGAAGAGGGGCCCGTGACTGAGGCTGGGGAGACAGAGCATCAGGCAAAAGGCGCTCTGGGGCAACGGGGCGCGGGGTCTCCTGGCAGGTGTCTGGGGAGGGGTGAGATGAGGACAACAACGGGGCGTTTTAGAATGAAGGTGGGGAGCTGCCCCAGAGGGGGCAGGACCACGGAAAGCACGTTCCACCATTTAACCTCTTGCTGCCTTTCTACCCGAGCGCCTTGAACTCAGAGCCGAGGTGTTCATCTCCCGCCCTCCCCGCTTC
>NW_006340614.1:0-418 GCF_000327345.1 Myotis davidii
AAAGTAATGAAAAGCAAGAACCTGCAACCAAGATTGCTCTATCCAGAAAGGTTATCATTAAAAATTAAAGGTGAAATAAAGAGCTTCCCAGAAAAAAGAAGACTAAAGGAGTTCATTACCACCAATGCAGCATTGAAAGAAATGCTAAAGGAATTGCTTTAAGAAGAAGAAGAAGAAACAGAGAGGAACTTAGGTATAAAGAATAAAAATGGTAATAAGTACCTAAGTGGTAGTAAGTAATAACCTTAACTGTAAGTGGATTAAATGCTGAATCAAAAGACACAGGGTGGTTGAATGGGTAATAAAACATGACCCATATATATCCTGCCTACAAGAGACCTAGCTCAGAACAAAAAGACTCACAAAGAATGAAAGTGAAGGAATGGGAAAAAAATTCCATGCAAATGGAAACAAAAAA
>NW_006340615.1:0-418 GCF_000327345.1 Myotis davidii
TGGAATTTTGATAGGGATTGCTTTGAATCTGTATGTTGCTTTGGGTAGTATGCACATATTAAACAATATTAATGATTCTAATTCATGAGCATGGAATATCTTTGCATTTATTTTTGTCTCAGTGTGTTCCACTCATGATTTGTAGTTTTCAGGGTACTGATCTTTCACCTCTTTGGTTAAATTTATTCCCAAGTATTTTATTCTTTGAGTGTAATTGTAAATGGGATTATTTTTAAACTTCTCTTTCTGATAGTTAGTTATTAGTGTATAGAAACAAAATTGATTTCCGTATATTGATTTTGTATCTCAAAACTGTACTGAATTTGTTTATTAGTTCTAACGGTTTTTTTGGTAGAGTCTAGCATTTTCTGTACGTATTTGTAATATGTCATCTGCAAATAGAGACAGTTTTATTTCT
>NW_006340616.1:0-418 GCF_000327345.1 Myotis davidii
CTCTTTCAGCCCCTTCTCAAAGTGAGCATGTCGATGAGAGACTCCCTGATACTGGTCCTCCGGAAAGCTATGTTTGCCAGGTACGTAGCGCCCCGTCTAATGTTCCTAGCAGCCCTCTCTGCCGCCTCCTCGTACAACCTGGTCCCAGGGCCGTGCGAACGCCTCACCCAGCCAGACACGTTCACCAGACGGCGTTGTGCGCAGTGCTCTATCTCACTGAGTCTCCAGGGCAGTCCTGCAGGGTTATTGCAGCTCCCACTTCACAGACCAGGGAACCTGGGCTTAGAGAAGGCTGTGACCTTCCAAGCCCAATAGGAGTTGGTGTTGGAGCCCAGATTTGAGCTTGTGATGAGGGTCCTCTGCTGTGCACTAGAATAGCCCTGCAGAGGAGGGTCAGGTGCCGGCTGGCAGCAGTTCT
>NW_006340617.1:0-417 GCF_000327345.1 Myotis davidii
TTTCCATTCTCCAAATTGTAGTTCTCAGGCTTGGAAACTGGAAGCCCTGCTCAAAAGAAAGAAAGGAAGAAAGAAAGAAATGGGACTTACTAATAGCTATTTGTGATGGGCAGACATCTATCGTAGAGCATAGTGCCAAATCCCTGATCTACAAAGAGGACGGGACTTACAGGAAGATCTGGAGTGAGGGAAGAGGGACCTCCACATGAAGCTTAAAATATCTGCAGGAATCTGGGCCTGGTAAGGAGTTTCTATGCCCTGGAAAACACAAGTGTTCGTGCCTGTCAAAAGAGGAGAACTTATCTTTCTTCACTGAGGAATTTCCAGAGAGACGCTGCAGACCAATCCTCAGCTTAGGGAAGGAGCTGGAGAAAACAGGACCCCAGGGGCAGCACCACACGTTGTGACTGTGGTAAC
>NW_006340618.1:0-418 GCF_000327345.1 Myotis davidii
TCATAAAATATTTGGGTGTGAGTGGAACTTTTCCTGAAATTCCCAAAGGACTTGCGCTTTGTAGCTGAATATTGTCTATAGAACCCTGAGCCATAGAAACAGAGAAACATGAGGAAGTAAGCCCTAAGAAATCTGAGAACTCATGGCCGTTGGGCAGAGGTTGGTGAGGGCTGATAGGAATGTATACTTAACAGTTGTGGAATTTGTGCTCCAATTCAACCAGATCTGGCTTCTAAAGGTAAGTGAGCCCAGTTGGCATTGGGTTACATGTATATTTTTAGATGAAAAGCTAGATGGATCCATAGCAAAATATTACCTGTGATGAGCGGTAGAATTATGAATGGTGGTATTTTTTATCTTTGGGTAATTTATGACTTCTCAATCTGTCTATAATAAATATATGTTAACTTTCATAATC
>NW_006340619.1:0-418 GCF_000327345.1 Myotis davidii
GGTCACTTAGGCTTTTATATATATAGATGATGCAATCCTTGGGGAAATTCTGGCTTATTGTGTCCTTTCCAGACCTGTGAGAACATGTCTATGCTGGGGAGCAACCATTTCCATTGCAGCCCGAGAGCACTATCAACATTAAAGCAACCCCTAAACCACTGGGAGACTAAACAACCTGGACTAAAATAACATTGACATTCACGTTGAGACAGCCAGGAGTGATTTAGAGCCAGAGTCTGAGGATCAGCACAACAAAGTGTTTTAAAGGTTTACTAACATCCCGAAGTCTGTGTTTGGGAATTCTCAATGAGTAATCCACTGATAGAAGTCACTTGGACTAAAGTAATATTTTATACTATGTGTATAAATTTCGGTTTTGCAACATTTTAAGGTTTTTAATAGACTGGATTTAAAAAAA
>NW_006340620.1:0-418 GCF_000327345.1 Myotis davidii
TGTCTTTTGTGCCTGGAAATGGGAAGATCTAGGTTAAAGTGAAAGATCGCAATATTTTCCAAAAGTTAGACTTCATTCAGGGCTGTTAGTAGAGGCAATAAAAGGTATTGAGAGAGAAATTACTTACATGCTTTGTTATGGGATCCCCTCAAATCACAGAGGAGAGCATGGTAAACCTCTGTCTTTTGAGATTGCCCAGGATTATTGACAGATCACTCAAAAGAAGGTTTTAGCTGTTCATATAAGTAGAAGGTGGGTAAAATGAGAATTAAAAAGCCAAGAATTTAAAGCCAGGAAGAGAGTGATCAAGAAGAGGCAGGATTCTGTATCTTTCTATGAAACTGTCTTTTTTTACTGTATTTATCTAGTTTCCATGTGGAATTCCTTATATCAGCGGTTCTCAACCTGTGGGTCATGA
>NW_006340621.1:0-418 GCF_000327345.1 Myotis davidii
TAAAATATATTTTAAAAAAAGAGAGAGAGACAATGGCTTTGGTGATTCATAGAGAGGAAGTGTAGAAGGGGTGTCAACATAGCACCTATGTCATCTCTTAATGGCTTGGTTTCTTCTATAAAATGATATGTGGATCTACCTCATTGGGCTGTTTTAAGGATTAGAGAGTTCAAATAATAGTTTTCATAGCTACAGTTCCCAGATCTAGGAGGCATATGGTGTCAAAATACACCTTTTGTTAAACAGATAACATAAAAATGATTCTTTTCTAAGTAAAGTTTTACCTATAAGAAAAGTTAAACTGCTTAATGAAGTGTATTTTGATGTTAAATAGCAAGTGTCAGCCTTTTCTCCAGGTTTGAAAGATTTTATCAGATTATTTTACATAATACTAGAGGTCCAGTGCATGAAAATTCAT
>NW_006340622.1:0-418 GCF_000327345.1 Myotis davidii
GGAGTCGAGGACACGGGAAAGAGAAGGACATCAGGACACTTCCAAAGAGCTGTTTACACTGCTTCAGCTTAGGTCCTATTTGCCAGAATTGATTCAAATAGCCACACCTACGCACAGACTAGGTGGGAGTAGAGACTGTGCCAGGAGTCTGTGTGCCCAGCGAAGGACTGGGGGTCCTATCATAAGGAAGGGGAGGATAGACATTTAGGGACATCTTCAGCCTCTGCCACACTTCAGAATTCTTCTCCACAGGATGGCAGAGTCCCTGGTAGAACTTCTCACCACGCCCCTGTTTGGGGCCAAGGGGACTCGATGTGTGAGGTGGGACCCCATCACAGGCCGCCGCCAGGGATGGAGGCTGGAGCTTGTAGGGTCTGGCTGCCCAAGCCGACTCCACTGCCCAGCCTGCTTTTTCTCT
>NW_006340623.1:0-418 GCF_000327345.1 Myotis davidii
TAGTAATTGGTTTATGTGTGCCATGAGATGAAAGCATTGAGAATTACTCGCTGGTCTACGGTTATTATCCATAAGCCATTTAGCATTTACACTAGCTAAATAGACAAGGATGGGGTCACAATTACGACCACTGAATTTTGTATTGATTGTAACATAAATTTCGGTAGTATCCCAGTCACTTAAACTTCTTTTTGGCTTATTATCTTGCTAGTTTCATGGACTTCCACTTGGCCCTGGCTACCATGATAGCTCTAAATCTTTGGGTCAGAAAACCAATGTAGTGAATTTGAGACTTTCTAAGTGTATTGATTTTTAAAAAATATATGTTTTTATTGAATTTTTTAGAGGGAGAGGAAAAGAGCTGTATAGAGAGATAGAAATCTTAAGAGTAAAACACCAATTGGCTGCCTCCTGCATG
>NW_006340624.1:0-418 GCF_000327345.1 Myotis davidii
GTTAATTTTCTTCTAACGACATAGAAAACAGGGGGTTTTGCTTTACTTTTCAATCGTGGAGTCAGGGGGATATGAGGCAGGACACAGGAGGAAGATGATGGGTGTATATCATGCAACACAGATACAGTAGCTATAGAACCACCCTTTTGAGGGCTGGTCTATTGGCCTGACAGTGACACACACTTTGTTGCCATGCAGGGGACACATAGTTAAAACCTCAATCTTGGTTTTTCATGCCCCAGATCAGAAGAGAAGTGAAAAAACACCATAGACTGTGCCTTCAAATCCAAGGAAGGGAATACATATGTTACAACCATCGCTATTTTTGCTGAAACGTGTGAACACAGTTCTCTGAGAACAAGTCTGGCTCCTTTCTGCAATGACGCTACCATGTCACTGGACCATGTTCAAAGAGGAG
>NW_006340625.1:0-418 GCF_000327345.1 Myotis davidii
GACCTCTTGGTGCATGGGTCAACACTCAACCACACAGGCCGGGCTTGCCCACTCTTTAAACTCACCTCACCCCTAGTGACAACTTCAGGGACACGGTCACTGTTACTAAATTCATATTCAACATGTTTGTAACATGGGCACTCATTACCTTTGGAATCTTTAAGATATGTGTTTGGGTTTCAGTTCTATCACTTGGAATCATTTTGACTATGTCCAATTTTCATAAGGTCTGCAAGCATTCAATTTACTCAATGGAATGAAGAGTAATATTATTGCTACCTCAAAGGTTGATCTTGGAGAATAAGTGAGATAAGAGGTAAGATACAAAGCAGAGTGTCTGAAAAAGAATCAGTACCAGTTGTGACCACTGTGAGCACCATTGTTAACTGTTCTCTTGTGTGTGTGTGTGTGTGTGTGT
>NW_006340626.1:0-418 GCF_000327345.1 Myotis davidii
TGCTTCATAGATGCAGTAGTGGTGATGAAGGCCAGAGAGTAGTAACAGACTGATGAAGGCTGTTGAACTTTCATGATGTTCCCTTATTTCTTTAAGAATTTCATTGACATATAACATGCTCATAGCAAGTACATAAAACATAACATGCAGCAAACCTTCATATAACCTTCACCTTCAGGTCAAGAAATTAACTTTGCCAGCATTCCAGAAGACTCTTGGCTGTCCCTGCCAATTACAAGCTCTCCCTTCCTGATAAATGTAACCACTACTCGGATTTTATAGTTTTCACTTCCTGGCTTTTCTTTATGCTTTCATCTCCTGTGAACTATAAATTACAGTATAATTTAGTTTTGCCTGTTTTTGGCCTTTACATAATTGAAATAATCTATCTAAAATAATAAAAGCATAATATGCTAAT
>NW_006340627.1:0-418 GCF_000327345.1 Myotis davidii
GTCACATCTATTGGATATCTACAGCACACACTCAAGCTCCACGGGGGAGCAAACCGGCAACCCAGGTCTGTTCCCTTGAATGAGACTTGAACACATGACCCTTCTGTACATGGGTGATGCTGTAACTACTGAGCCATACCTGCTAGGGCCTTTTGTTTATGCTTTCTCCCAACCATCTTAGAAGATAGATACCTGAATGTTGACGTGACACTTACAAATTTTTAAATTTTGTTGAACTAATTTAAATGGAAAAACACAGGTGATGTGGGCCACAAAGGGAAAATCTGTTCAAATTGAGAGCATGAGCCTCTGGTCATGTGAGCTTTCTGGTGTAAATCTGCCCCCGATACTCAATCGGGCAGTTAAGATGACGATGATGATAATTTCAGTGGATTTGCATAATACTCCCCAATCTCAT
>NW_006340628.1:0-418 GCF_000327345.1 Myotis davidii
GAAATCAATAAAAACATATATTTTTAAAAGTCCATTCCCTTATTTGTTGCCTGTTATATAATAAGTCAAACCCATATGCAATTACCAATATGCAAATACTCTTCCATACAAAGATGGCAGGCTCATACTGTTCCACTGGTGCTTCTTGTGACGCATTTTGATGCATTGCTGCCATCTTACTTTGTTATGCTTTTCCTCCTTTGCTTCTTTTTTTCCTCCTTTCCTGCCTTTTGTTGAATGGATTTATTTATTGCGTTTTCTTCGCCAGCACTTACTTCCATTGATTCAGAAATTACAAATTGTTTTCTGTGTCTTGGTCGTTACCCTTAAATTGTGAATGCACGAACTTTATTATAACCTTAATTGAATACTAAGTTTTTTGTATCTCAATAGCTATAGCCAACCCCCTAATAAGATG
>NW_006340629.1:0-417 GCF_000327345.1 Myotis davidii
CAAAATTGTGAACTAGGTAATAAGAAGACTTCCCATAAGAGGTAGAACTCAGCCAAGTAGTTGAAACATGGACTGTATTTGAATAGGCAGAGATGTGGCAGACGTTACCTACATGATAAGCTGGGATGATTCTCTAATTATTTAATGTATATGCCTGTTGGGAACAGCCTGTTGGGAAATCCAGACACTTGTATTAGTGCTAGGGTCAGATACTTTGGCCCTGCTTCTTGGGGATGGGGTGGATATTATCTAGAAATATAGATAAATTAAAATCGCCTATAAGAAATTAAATATAGATAAATTAAAATTACATAAAGAGTCAAAGATTTGAGTCAACAGACAAGAGACAAGCATTACATGAAGATCAGTAATATACTGGGAGGTAGAGTACATAGGGTGTAATGAATCAAAAGAATT
>NW_006340630.1:0-418 GCF_000327345.1 Myotis davidii
TAAGGAAATGAGGTCAGCAATATGGCTGAGTAGTAAATCCCAGACCCTCATTTCCCCATATATAGCAACATAACAACCAAAATGTGTTTATAGGAACTTAGCAATAGCAGATCAAGCAATTTTTACTTCAAATATTATATAAGAGAAAATAAAGGACCTTTTATAATGATGAAAGCAATAATTCATAGAGAGAATATAACAGTTATAAATATATTAGAGATCCTAATGTATGAAGCAAACATTAACAAAATTAAAGGGACAAATAAACAGAACCACAGTAATTGTAAGATTATTTTGTCTATCCATTGTTGAAAGTAGGGTATTGAAGTCCTCTCACAGGTATAATATTTTGCGCCACATACAAATATTAATATAAAATGAAGTATAGGATTCAACATAAACTTAAAGTTCTATTAGA
>NW_006340631.1:0-418 GCF_000327345.1 Myotis davidii
TCTATCCACTGAGCCAAACCGGTCAGGGCGTAGCTTGTATATTTTTTTCTTTCAACTTGAAGGAAGAATGATTTGAGTAGCGTTTCTACATTAAAATGACTCACTTCTAGTTGGAAAGGTAGGTAACCAGGGTGAAATCCACGCAGAACTATTTAGGGAGGAAGCTGTGACCAATCACTCCGCATGCCCACATGTTTGAGGGGGTCATTCCAGGCGCCTCGGAAGGCAGGCACCGCGGCTCGCAGTCTGCTCTGCATCTCGGCCGGGGTGCCCGAGACAACCAACAAGTGCACCCAAATGTCACCTGCTTGCTTAAAACGCTCACTTAAAAAAACCACCACCGCGCAACCATTTGTGCTCATTTCCAAGTCGTGTCTGGGGGCCGACTCCAGGGAAAGGCACGGAGCCAGACAGTATG
>NW_006340632.1:0-418 GCF_000327345.1 Myotis davidii
GGGGGGGGGGTAGTCATTCACTTGTGTTTGCTCTTCCTGCCACAGACACTCCCCTAAGCGTTCTGTTCCCAGAGGCCTTTGTGCTGCCTGGTGAGCTGGGAGCTACAGGCTGCAGTTGTTGCCAAGCACCCAGAAGACACCCTCCCCATCCTGACTTTTGTTTTGTGAAAAACACATTTTCAGAGGAATTATGCTGCATTGTCTGAGAGAGGGAGTGCTTGGATGGAGCAAGATAGAAGCAGCTGGAGGAGAGAATTGGAGAGCATCTCCCAACCAAAAAAGGGGCAGTCTTGGGAGGTGGGGACCATGCCTTGATGGGACCTTGGAGGGAAGTGGCCATCGAGGACCCCACTTGTCATACAGACTGCCAACCTTGGCAAAGATACCAACAGTCACACACACACACACACACACACAC
>NW_006340633.1:0-418 GCF_000327345.1 Myotis davidii
ACTGAGCCACCCAGCCAGGGCAAGGTTCCTTCACTTTAATTACTTTTAAAATAATGCAACTTGAATAAGTACAAATAAAATACAACAATCTAAACTCTTTGTGCTTATACAACTACAAAACTAAAACAAATTTACAAATTAAATACAAACAAATCTATAAAACTATCATTAATATCATTCAGATTAACATAATGTGATGGCTGGGGCTTTTTCTTTGAAACTGAGTTGCATTTTTCAAGGTGAACTTGGAGTTAATAACATTTTTTGGGTTTGACTTGCCTATACTGTTATATGCTGGGTGATGCTGTCCTTCTCCATACTGCTTTTTTAACAATAGGAAGCTTCCCTTTATATAGCATATTATATTATTACTAGAGTCCCAGTGCCCGAATTCATGCACCAGTGGGGTCCCTCGGCC
>NW_006340634.1:0-418 GCF_000327345.1 Myotis davidii
GATATGCAACTGGTTCCATAAATGCAATGACAAAGAAAAACATTTTCAAAAATTAAAGTTTAGAGCCAAAGAGCATGAGTAGTCCCCACATAGAGTGATGAAATAAGTCTCATTACTAAACAATTAAATGCTATTGCATGAATGATTTCAAGAGGTAAAAATTCTGTGGTTCAAAATTTGATATATGCTTATAATTCACCTCATTACTTATCATGTTTAAATCTTCCTTTAAGTTTATATTTTTATTAAATTAATCCATGTCCATAGTATATAAAGCATTGCTTTTTCAAGCACTTTTAACTGAGACATGAAGTAAGAAATCCATTCTCTCTCTCCCTTTGATAAATATTGTGGAAGCTGCAGATCAATTTGGGGAGTATTACCCCAACAATATTAAGTCATCCTGCACATGAGCACA
>NW_006340635.1:0-418 GCF_000327345.1 Myotis davidii
ATGCCAATGAGTAGGACCCCAGAGACATTCTCAGGTGAAGACAACCACGCTCCCAGAGGGGTCTCCTAAGAGTCCTGGGCATTTTATTCACCTAAATCGGGTGTCGTATATGACACCTGTCTTAAGGGATCTCTTACAAGATACCACAAATCTGACAGCAATATGGTCTTTGGCAAGACATTTAAGCTCTAGAGACTTCAGGTTCTTCTCTAAGAAAATGAAGTAAATGTAAGTACCTATAAAATAACACACCACCCTGTCCAAAAAGGTTAAGCGTCTGTGTAAGAGTGTACATATATGCACATTTTATGATTCCAATTGATTTATATAAGCCTAAAGCACACTAGTCAGTGATGGTTTCTTTCTTTTTTAATGACCTGCATTTTAACATCCTATATAATAAAAAGCTAATATGCAA
>NW_006340636.1:0-418 GCF_000327345.1 Myotis davidii
GAAGAGAGATACCTCACATATCTGATTGGCACCAGCTATAATTCCATTCTTTCCTAAGCTAAACAGACTTACCCCGGTTGCCAGGGGGAGGCCATAGATGTCACAGATGCCCAATGGAATACTAGTCGGCGATAAAAAGGCACAAATTACTGATAGAGAGAACAACATGGATACATCTAGAACTGCCTACGCTGAGTTAAAGCCAAACATAAAGGCTACACATTCTATCAATCTATTTATATGATATTTTGGAAAGACAAAAGTATAGGGTCAGAAACCAAGTGAGTGACTGCCAGGGGACAGACAGCAGGAGGGAGCTGACTACAAAGGAGGGTG
The DNA here is from genome assembly GCF_000327345.1 of Myotis davidii. Classification (NCBI taxonomy): domain Eukaryota; kingdom Metazoa; phylum Chordata; class Mammalia; order Chiroptera; family Vespertilionidae; genus Myotis; species Myotis davidii. Next base: position 337 of record NW_006340636.1, read on the forward strand.
AGGGGTCTTTATAGATGATAGAAAAATCTTGACTGTGATGGTGGTGACGAACTGTATACATTTGTCAAACTATATACCTAAA
>NW_006340637.1:0-418 GCF_000327345.1 Myotis davidii
TTTCATTTACTTTTGCTGCCTCAGGACCTAGAGGGTCATACTGTACCTGGTGCGTGTTTGTGCTGACTCACCATAGAATGAATGACTACGTAAGGTCCTAGCTTTAAAATTTAGTAATCCCATAAAGAACAAATATAGAAAAATGATGATTGAAAAACGGCAGCTTTACTTTTTCTTCACTAGTTATCAACAGCTTTTTCACTTTTCATAAACAGATTAAATTTTTAGCTTATGCTCTTAATTTTTTCTGAGGGCATTTTCTACTCATGATCAACACTAAATTCTATGGAGTATATCAATGTTGTTGTGGTATTGGGAAGGGGGGAAATCTACCAGTAAATCTATGAAGAATGACCTCTGAGTCTTGTAAGAAATCGCTTTCCTCTTTGTTTCTGACAACCCGAGTGCAACTGCTTTG
>NW_006340638.1:0-418 GCF_000327345.1 Myotis davidii
CACAGCGCGCACTTCAGGTCCGGGTCCACGTAGACATCGAAGCAGTCCAGCTCGAAGCCGTGGTGGAGCAAGGCCGGGGTAGCCGCCGGGCACAGCACCATCCCTGCCGCCCACCCTTCAAGGAGCGCAGACCCATCCGCATGCTCGCCCCAGACTGAGCCCAACTGGGCCAACGTCTTGGAAAAGGCTCTGAGCTCCTCCGCCATATTTGTACAAGCACAAGCACACACACATCCCACCCGGCCCACCCAAGGCTCCAGGGAAGCAGCAGGGAGGCCAGGGGGTGGGGAGGCCTTGGTGTCACCGAGAGGCCAGGCCCCCAGGACGCAGTCGCACCCTCCTCTCCAGGGACCCTTCGCCCCCTCTCCAGCAGTTTTCGCTTCTCAAGGCAAATTCCAGCCGAGAAAACCCTGGACCC
>NW_006340639.1:0-418 GCF_000327345.1 Myotis davidii
AAGAGAACACCAGAAGAGGAACAGGACTTCAGACAGGAGTGCGCAGGAAGGAAGTGGAAACAGAGACCAGATGAATTCTGCTCTCCCACTTTCAACCTGAGACTGCCTCCCAGCGCGGCAGTTCCCTGGCTGCCAGGTCCTCCAGCATCCGGATCAACGAGCACATTTTCATATCAAAGGGAAGCACACGGGCTGCAGAGGTCCTCGGCCACAGGAGATCCGAACTGAGAAGCAAGTGAAGTTGGGCTCCTGGGCACACAGTTAGAAAAGTTTAGGCTCAAGCAGCTCAGAGCTCATTTTTCTACCCCCAGTTATAAATCATCTGTTGACCAACCCATCAATCCATCCCCTCCTCGGACTTCCATTCATCCGCTTAAAGAAATGCATGTCAGGGTTGTTCAGGCATAGCTACAGTCAG
>NW_006340640.1:0-418 GCF_000327345.1 Myotis davidii
AGCTCTATTCTATATGCCTATCTGTCTGTCCTTATGCCAGTTATCACACTGCCTTCATTACTGTAGCTTTACAGTAGGTTTTGAAATCAGGAATGTGAATCCTCCAAATTTATTTTTTATGAAGATTGTTTTACTATTCTGGATTCCTTGAATTTCTGTGTGAATTTTAGCATTAGTTTCTCAATTTGGGGTGATGGGGGGAGGCAGCTTGGATTTTGTGAGGTATTAAATTGAGTCTGTTGATCAATTTGGGGAGTATTGCTATATTACCAATTTAGATCCATCTGATCCATGAACATGCAATGTCTTTCCAGGTATGTTGGCCTTCTTTAATTTCTTTCAACAATGTTTTGTAGTTTCAGAGTATTTCCTTTGATAAACTTACTTTTTTGTGTGTGCTACTGTAAATTATTTTTTT
>NW_006340641.1:0-418 GCF_000327345.1 Myotis davidii
ATGATAATGATGATTGTGTTGGTGATGAAGCTGATGATGATGATCAGGACAATGATGCTGATGGTGATGATGATGGTAATGATGATGGTCATGATAGTTGTGATGGTGATGGTAATGATAATGATGGTATAGTGATGATGATGATGATGATGGTGAGGATAGTGATAATGATAAAAATAGTGATGGAGTGATAATAATGATAGTGTCAGTGATGATGAGGAGGAGGGCTGTGATAATGATAATGGTGATAATGATTATAGTGATGATGATGGTGATGGTGATTATGGGGTGATGATGATGATGATAGTGATGATGATGGTGGTGATGATAATCATAGGGATGGTTATGATGGTTATGGCTATGGTGACTGATGGCGGTAATAGTGATGGTGATGATGGAGATGATCATGGTGATGAGA
>NW_006340642.1:0-418 GCF_000327345.1 Myotis davidii
CATTCCCCAGTGGCAATCATTTTCAAATGCTTTGTTTATCTTTGTAGTTACCTGCCTATATCTAAAATGTATTTAATTTGCTACTTCTTGATTTTTCAGTTTCAGTTTTCTTTCTGTTTTAGTTTTATAACTATCTATTACTAACACACTTTCCCTTCCCTTATTCTTCTAATATACCACAATTTTGATTAATTAAAGAATTGATGTTTGCATGGCTATAAATAGGTATATGTTGCTAAAGGTCAAGCTATGTTGTATATTATGATCATATTTTCTTTTACATACAACCTTTTTGTAACTTAGAAATACAACTACCTATTTTCCTGTTGTTGTTTAGTTTTTTTGTGTGTATCATTCCTTTATTTGACAGCTCTAATCTGCTCCCAAATATGTAACTCTCTCAAATATCATGTAGGAT
>NW_006340643.1:0-418 GCF_000327345.1 Myotis davidii
CCGGCCGTCCGCAGGCCGGCGCTCTAACCACTGAGCCGCCCGGCCGGGGCGCCTCTTGAATTTCTCCCCGTTTCTCGTCGCCCATCGGCCTCCCTCTCCGCCGCCCTCTGTGCAGCGTTCGTCTCGTCCGCGATGGAAGTAGGTCATGGCGTCAGCAGAATGTGGGACCCGGAGCTAATTTTAGCAGCGGGGGCGTGGCTTCCGGGAGGTTCCGTCTTCGGGGACCAGCTCCCTGGGAGGGGGGTTTGGAAGCTGAGTAAATGCAGCCCCATGTGTGTGTGTGTGTGTGTGGGGGGGGCTCACGGGCTCCTGGATCTCCGGTATCTGGTCCCCAACAGCGCGGCCGAGGCAGAGAGAACGAGGGAGGCCAGCCTGTGTTCCACCATTTTACACACAAAACACACACACACACACACAC
>NW_006340644.1:0-418 GCF_000327345.1 Myotis davidii
TTAAAAATAATTTCTTAATATAGAAGGTGAAGGCATGGACCGGGCCCCTTCCTTCCTCCGTGTCATTTGTCACAAGGAGGAAGGATGCTCTGAACGGGCAAAGCCGACCAAGCCCTTGTTGGGAGCAAAGACACCAGGACAGTGCACGGGACCACGACAGGAAGAAACGAGAAAGCCCCCAGGGTGTGCAGTGATATTGAACCTTTTGTTGTTTCGATTGAAATGTTAAGTGAGGGTGAAAGTTGAGTAATTTGTTTTTATTTTTCTGGACCGCCCCACAATAATTCCAGGCACATGACAGGTGACTGTTGTTTTTCTCTTTAGTAAAGGATTCTGGGTGTGGACATAAAATAGTACGAATGGTCTAAACTTCCAGCAGCATTTCACACTATATATTTTTAAATAGATATAGATATAG
>NW_006340645.1:0-418 GCF_000327345.1 Myotis davidii
GAGCCACACTCAAGGGCCCGCAGTTTGCTGACCACTGGGCTAGGGAATACTGGAATACTGGAGAAAAAAATTCTCGTTTCAAGGAGCACTCGCTCCTTGGCTGGGTACCATTGGGTAGTGAACAATCCATACAACTTTCCTGTGACACTGAATGCAAATGTGTTTTTCCGGCAAGGAGCTGCAGGACACTTGATTTCAAGATAGCTCCTTTACTTGTACTGGTTTTCACTGAGGCCTGGGTAGTTAGGTTTCTCTGTTAAATTGCCTTTTGTGCAGGGCTGAGCCTGCTTCTCCTTGTGGAAATACCACCACTTATCTGGGATTTGGAGGTGATGCTGAGACTTGGATGTAGGGAGCAATTAAATTCAGCAGGGAAACTACCAACAAAAACACCCACTCATGGAGTTGCCCTCTTTTG
>NW_006340646.1:0-418 GCF_000327345.1 Myotis davidii
CCAGAGCACCAGGAGCACAGCTCAAGCCAGGAGCAAATGTCCCCTTCCTCAGTTGTCTCCTGCTACTCAGACCCTCAGCATGCCACACCCTCCGCCTATCCTCACTGGTGATAGTGATCTTTACTTAGTCTAGTGAGTCAAATGCTAAACTGTTCTAGAAAAACCCTCAGACATACTCGGACATAATGTTTCCCAGCTCTCTGGGCATTCCTCACCCATTTCAGCTGGCCCATGAAATTAACCATCACGAATGTGTACACTAATATTAAAAGTAAAATTCTGGATAATATTAATTCACTCAGTTATTTTTCTACTGTTGTGTCACTTTTAAAGATTATTGAATTTAATTGACATGAGGTTTCTGCATCAAACCAGGATGGAATAACAAGAGACCAGATTTACCGTTACGCATGAAACA
>NW_006340647.1:0-418 GCF_000327345.1 Myotis davidii
TTTGCTAAATCTGGTGACCCTACGCCTGTAATCCCTTGTAAAGTCTTTTAGTAGATAGACTCATTGTATATTTCTTAAGTCCACTCATCATCAGAAATAATCATCTTAAGAATTAAGTGTCCCTAGTGTAGCTTAGGACCAGTTAACTTGCTCAGAAGACAGAATCAGCTGGCATTTAAGTCTCGTTCCAGTCTCACATTCTTTGTTTATCTGAAAGGTGATAAATATGCATTTTTCTTTGTTCACAGAAATATGTTGTCCTGGAGATCTAAAGAAAATGTCATTACTGAATATCTTAGAGATTAAGAATTGTCTACAGAAATATTAGGATGACTATGTTCAGGCCTTTGGTGAAAATAAATAATTCATTTATTAAACAATACTGAAAGAGAATTCTATATAATAAAAGCCTAATATG
>NW_006340648.1:0-418 GCF_000327345.1 Myotis davidii
TTTTTTTAGAAAATCTGAGAAAAAGAAATGTGGACGCACATTAAACTGTTCTTAATTTTGTTAGGTATAATAATTGCATAGTAGATGTAAAAATAGAGATGTAAATTTAGTTATGGATATAGGCGTCCTTATCAATTAATGATGCATACTAAAGAATTTGTGAATAAATGGCATGATGTTTGAGAATTTCCATAATAATTTTAAAACTAATTTGATTCTTATAAATACTCCATAAAAAGAGGACAGATGTTGTTATTGGTTTTTTTAAGGTGAAGACATTGGGAACCAAATTCTGTGATTAAGAGGTTTACCATGTTGTGGTCTAATTATCTTTTAAATATTCTTTTATTAAACAGTTGTATCTAGTCTGGCCAGTGTGACTCAATGGTTGAGCATCAATCCATGAACCAGGAAGTCA
>NW_006340649.1:0-418 GCF_000327345.1 Myotis davidii
GTTGACTAATGAGTTTGCCGACCACTGTACTAGCCCTTCTGCTGCAAGGGACACATTAGCAAGGGAAAAAAGAGGAAGAGGATCATTAGAGTTTTCACCCAATCCTTTACAGTTCTTTTTCTCCTACAAAATGTCCATCTATTGGTACAGTGGCTTATTTATCTTCTCTGAGGGCTCTAATTTGTTCTTGGCCCAGTTCAACACCTTTCTATCAGAGGTAGAACCAGGAGGTGAGACTTAAGTGCCTTGAGATATTAGTGAGTGCAGTAACATACCGTTATGCTCAAAATAACTGACTTTAAATATTAGCTGGCTTTTGAAGTTAGAAGAAAACTTCCTAGGACTAATAAAAAAAATAAACTGATGGTCAGTGCAAGTTAGATGCTTGGGCTAGAGCAGTGGTTCTCAACCTTCTGGC
>NW_006340650.1:0-418 GCF_000327345.1 Myotis davidii
TCATATTTCATGTTGAATCAGTTGGCGATTTTGAAAGAAATGTAATAAAAACTTAAGAGCTCAGAAATCTGTCTGAAACTGTTAGACGTCTTAGAATTCACAATGACAGGCCAAGGAAATGCTTAAGAATGTATATTAAGCACTTGGAATACATGTAAATACTGCCATAATATCTGTTGGGCAGTGTTGAAACACTGAGAATTCACCTTTAAAAAGCTGTGAAATTAGTAGTATACTGTTTACATTTATATTTCCTACTCAATGAGTTAGCGTTTTTGGGTGAAATGTTTTAAAATCTTAAGAATTCCTGTTTATACAGCTCAGAAATCTGTGTGAAAGTGTTTAGAACTCTTAGATTTCACAATGATAGACCGGGGAAATGCTTAGGAATGTATATGAAACACTTGTCATACATATA
>NW_006340651.1:0-418 GCF_000327345.1 Myotis davidii
AGACAAGTAATAATAAGTGTTGGAGAGATTGTGAAGTAAAAGAACCCCTTATTCACTGCAGGTAGGAATGTAAACTGGTATACTCATTATGGAAAACAATTAAGAATAGAGGTACCATATGACTCAGCAACCCCTCTTCTGGGGTAGATACCTGAAAAACTTGAAAACATGTATTCACAAATATATATGCACCCTTATATTCACTGCAACATCAGTCACAATGGCCAAGAAACAACAGAAGTGTCCTGATCAATAGATAATTAAATACGGAAGATGTGGTACATGTATGCAGTGGAATATAGCTCAGCCATAAGAAAAGATGATATCATGCCATTTGGGGCAATAGGGATGGATGTTTTGCCGCCTTTGCCCCTTCTCCCACCCTCACCTCCTCCCTCCTCTCCAGCCATCACCACAC
>NW_006340652.1:0-418 GCF_000327345.1 Myotis davidii
CAGGTAAGGAACAAAGGTTGCTTTCCTGAGAGACAGTACAAAAGGACCTTAAGACACCCGTGGGGACCTCACCTCAAGGACTGCACCCTGAATCTGCAGGCACTGCAGGCAGGCCTGAGGAGCTCATTGAAGCTCAATCATGGGATTCTGGCAAAACAGGTTCTAAAGGAGCCTATCCAGTCGGTTACTGTTCTTACTGTGTTCACACAATCCCTCAGACCAAATTAAAACTAGATTCAATACAATAAATAAATTGGTCTTTAATAAAAATAAGGGTAACTTTAGGGGGGAATCATGTTTCAACAGACTATAATACACAGTTGTGAGTTGATTCCAATTAATTGTTTTAAAATTTTATCTTTCACCTGTGAATTGAACTGAATCTTAAATTTGTCTAGTTTTCTTGGATGTTTAGCTA
>NW_006340653.1:0-418 GCF_000327345.1 Myotis davidii
GGGAGATATCTGTAATACTGTCAATAATAAAAATATATAAAAATATTTTTGACTTGATTTTTCTTTTACAAGCAAATACACAGACACGCATATGGTGGGATAAAAAAGGAAGAGAAGTCCTAACATTTGCATAATGCAATCATGCTATTTAACTGCAAAATATTTGGAGATATATTGTTTGGCCTTAGGGAGTATGTAGATGAGGAAAAAAATCCTGGAAATTGCATACCACACCTATCCTCCCTCACTTCTACCAACAAACATCATTGTGTTATTTTAAAAACCTAGAATTATTTTCATGCCAAAGAAATATATATACGCCTATCTCTACTTTTCAAAAGTATAATAAATAGCACTTGAAAGACAATCGGCTATTATTCTAATCATGAAGATTAGATATGATTATTTTGTTGAAGTC
>NW_006340654.1:0-418 GCF_000327345.1 Myotis davidii
CAGGAGTCTTCTAGAGCTGAGGGAGGGGGCTCCCATGGAGGGCTCCAGGCAGTGGGGCTGAGCCCTTTGTGTCTGGGCCCAGGCACGCATCGAGGAGCTGGAGGAGGAGCTGGAGGCTGAACGCACTGCCAGGGCCAAGGTGGAGAAGCTGCGCTCAGACCTGTCCCGGGAGCTGGAGGAGATCAGTGAGCGGCTGGAAGAGGCTGGCGGGGCCACATCTGTGCAGATTGAGATGAACAAGAAGCGTGAGGCTGAGTTCCAGAAGATGAGGCGGGACCTGGAGGAGGCCACGCTGCAGCACGAGGCCACGGCGGCAGCCCTGCGCAAGAAGCACGCTGACAGTGTGGCCGAGCTGGGCGAGCAGATTGACAACCTGCAGCGTGTGAAGCAGAAGCTGGAGAAGGAGAAGAGCGAGTTC
>NW_006340655.1:0-418 GCF_000327345.1 Myotis davidii
TCAAAAGGTTCGCCATCACTGGTCTAGATTAAAGAACTAATTTATTATTTTGTGCTTTTAGGCTATTGCAAGTAATAAAACAGCTTAAATAATGCTCTGACTCATGACTACAGCCAAAATATGCCCCAAAATTATACAGTATACAATGCCTCAGTGATTTCCACACACTAAAGGAATCGTGTATTATAAATATTGTTGCAGTAATTGTTCTTTTGAATTTTCATCATCACTCACTTAATAGCAGCGAAGCAAGCAACATCTGGCCACTATTTGAAAAGCTGGTAATTTCTGTTGTCATTATAGTTAACTTTATCTCTTTACACCTGCTTTCTGCAAACTGTATTATTCACTACTTTTATGTTGTCACTAAAGGCCCAATGCATGGAGATTCGTGCAAGAATGGGCCTTCCTTCCCCTG
>NW_006340656.1:0-418 GCF_000327345.1 Myotis davidii
ACCTAGCTAATAGAGCCACTTCATGCAGAAGAGTTAAGACAGCGCACAGTCACACTGGACAGATTTTGCCCTGTCCCCAGCAGAGCAGTCATAGGAGTTACATGTGGAAATTAGGCACGTTCTCAGTTGATTCACTCAGTTCCCCTTTCTTTTATGAACTTTAAATGGAATATTCCTGTAAGAAGGGCGCTGACATAAAGGCCAATGGAAGTGTAATTAGATAGAAAGCTGTAGAGGGCCTGGGTTCTGTCTCGAGGATGGGCACACAGCACTGGAAGGCGACACGGGCTACGAGCGAGGGGGGCGGGTTTTCCCTGGGTCTCCAGGCCCCTCTGTCCTTGTCCTTCAAGATCCAGGACTCATGGTTTCAAGACACCCTGGTTGGCTTCAGGCTGGGACTCCTTCTCCTGGGCCTTAA
>NW_006340657.1:0-418 GCF_000327345.1 Myotis davidii
AGAAGTGGAAGGAAGGAAGAAGAAAATCAGTTTATATATATTTTGTATCTTTCTTCTTCCTTCCTTTCACTTCCCCTTCCTTCTTTCTGAAGGCAGAATGCTAAGGCTGTAAAGCCAGGGAGAAACCAATCTTGCAGGATGATATATGATTGTGGTCCCCTGATGAGTCAGCAATAGCAATAAATACCATCAGGAAACTGTAAAAACATAGAAAGGGTGCTTGAATCTTCAGTGCTGAGCCTCAGAAAGAGTTGAAATGCCCCAGATTTCTGGAATCCATTGGCTATTAGCACAAAAACTTTCCAAGCTCTTAATTTACTCTCATAGCACTGTCACTGATTAAATTCAAGCAATCAACATGTAATTCAACAGAAGAAAGTAAATCCTTATGTCTGAGGATCAGTAGGAAGAAAAAAAA
>NW_006340658.1:0-418 GCF_000327345.1 Myotis davidii
TTCTCTTTTCAGAATATTGGTTTTGGAGTAAACAAGGACATTAGAGAGGACATTGTGCTAATGGATAGGAGTAGCATCCACTCAAAAATATCAGGACCAAAGCAAATCTTCAGAGCAGAATTATGTTGTGTTCCTATGAACAGTATGGAGATTTCATAAGACTGTTGCATATGATATTTGCAGTTTGGTTCAGTGTTAAGGTGTCATCCACCCCAAATGGTAGAAAAGCAGGGATGAGTACACTGTTTTGAAACAAATGTTCAAGCAAGGATGTGTGGAGACAGAGCTAGTGTCTTTAGAAACAAACTAGAAATTCATAAGGACACAAGAATAAGTCATCCAAAAGCTATCTATGATTCACTGCCTCCTTCCTCACCAGACTTATTTACCACTTAGCCACCAGTCAGAGAGAGAGAGA
>NW_006340659.1:0-418 GCF_000327345.1 Myotis davidii
ATCAATTGGTTGCCTCCTGTATATGCCCCCACTAGAGTCGGGAATGGAACCTGCAACCCAGATGCATGCCGTTGACGGGGAATTGAACCCAAGACTCCTCAGTGCTTAGGATGGCGTTCTAACCACTGAGCACACCATCCAGGGCCAGACCTGTTCTTGATGAATTATCCCAGTCCTTTGGCACAACCTCTCAGGCTTCAATCATTCTAACGGCTCTCCTTTGAACAGTCTTCATGCGCCCCCTCAGGACACAGGGTCCAGGCCTGGAGGCTGCATCCCAGCTGTGCGCTGACACTGCTGGCTGGGATAAAGTTATGCCTAACAGACCCAGCAGAGACAGAGAGGAACAAAGACTAGAGACGTGAAGTCCCAACAGGCTTCCAGTCTTTGCTTCTAGTCTGTTCCCAAGGTCCCAAGG
>NW_006340660.1:0-418 GCF_000327345.1 Myotis davidii
CCAGGTTCTTAGGTTGATGCTCAACCACTGAGCACGTCAGACAGGCTTTTTTACTGATTGACATAGAATCATTGCCCACAAGTACAGTGATCCTGGTTTTAGGCAGTCAGTGCTTTTTTCTGACTGCATGGAACAAAAACTGTTAATTACTTAACTAATCTACTAGCAATGTAGCCTGAGCTCTCCTAATCTAAATATCATTTACCCTTAAAAATACCAAGGCCTCTTAGGAAAATCTCTGATTCCTGGCCTAAGAGAGGGAAACCTACAAGATGAGTCTGTAACATCTTTTTATTCCATACAGCAAGGATGCTATCAATGATCACTAAGACTGTACAAAAATGCTCACTCATTCACTTACAGTCAGTCTTCTACTGACAGAGAGGAAAAATTTGAAAAATAACTAAAGAAATGGCTG
>NW_006340661.1:0-418 GCF_000327345.1 Myotis davidii
AGAAACTAAAAAATATTGAGGCCTGAGGTGCACCTCTGCAGTTGTCATTTATCTGGTCTGAGTACAATCTGGGCATTGGGAGTCTTTACAAGCTCCCAGGTGAGTCCCCTGTGCAGCCGGGGCTGACAGCACTGCCCTGGGTGCTCCTGAGAGGAAGTGTACTAGGTAAGGAGGTTAGCATTGTGATTGCAAAGTGGAGGAACTGAGACTTAGAGAGGTTAAGTAATAGTTTTTAACCTGGGTCTCCTGGCAATCCTAAGTTGTAAACCGTTTTGATTCTTTAGGACAATTCTGTTAGCTCAACTTACTGATCTGCCTTCTTTCATAAGTTTTTAGTATATATATTTTAATCCTCTTCCAAGGCTATCTATTTTTTAATTGATTCGAGAGAGAGAGGGAGAGGGAGAGAGAGAGAAAC
>NW_006340662.1:0-418 GCF_000327345.1 Myotis davidii
CGTGTCTCCGTCCTCATCTGCGCGGGTGGCCACGGCGATGTCCGCTGACAGAGGGTGTTCCAGTGAGCACATCATGGGGTACAGGGGCGGAGGCAGGCCCAGCAGAGGAAAGGGGGAGCCCATGGTTGGGGTGGGGTACAGAGGCAGTAAGGGTCCTGGGCAGAGAAAAGATATGGGTGAGGCCAAGCCCACAGACCCCCCAGCCCTCGGCCCACCTCCAGGCCTTTGCTCCTGCAGTGCCCACCTGCCCTTTTCCCCAGGCCCCTCTTGCATCTCCTTCTGGGTCCAGAAGGCTCAAGACAAAGCCCCTTTCCATGTCCCTCCTCTGGGCTCCTACAGCTTCCCCCACTCAGCCCGTGTGCCCCAGCCCTGGTCACTCTCATTGTCATTTTAAAATATATATATATTTTTTATTGAT
>NW_006340663.1:0-418 GCF_000327345.1 Myotis davidii
TTCTCCCCCTCTCCCTTCCTCTCTAAAATCAATGACATTTAAAAATAAAATAAGTGTAAAATAAATAATAATAAAATATTAGAATGCCAAAAACAAAGACCTCTTCCCACTTACCTCATAGTAACTCCGGACAGCATTGAAAAATGCTTCATCAGCTACGATCTGGGTTTCCCCGTTGAGGAAGGCCTGGAATCGTTCTTTCAGTAACTGCAACTGTTGCTTATTAAGCTATTAAAAAGAGAGAAAAAAGTAGCTTAAAAATTTGCCAATCCATGAAATGTAATTCTAAAATGTTGTATTTGTTACATGTGTATTAGATTTGACACCTAGAATTAAATTTATGGTAAAGAAAAATAAAAATTACAAAGTCCTACTATTTATACTATGACTCAACTAGAGGCCCGGTGCACAAAATTCA
>NW_006340664.1:0-418 GCF_000327345.1 Myotis davidii
TGCAAATTGACCGAATGGCAGAACAACTGGTCAGAGGGAGCAGGGCCGGCGAGCAGGTGTCACTAGGCTAGCCAAGGCGCATGCTGGCAGGCAGAGGGAGGGTTCAGTGATGGGGCTACAGCAACCAGTGGCAACAGGGAGACGGGGCTGGCAGCATCCCCTGACTGCCACCTGGTCGCCTCCCACAGAGGGAGGCCATGGGCGGCAGCAGCGCTGGGGCGATTCAGGGCAGGGCCACTCAGCACCACCCCCAGATATGCCTGCTGGGCTTGCCTCCCACAGAGTGAGGCCACCAGTGGCCATGGCGCAATTTGGGGCGGAGCCAGCCCTATTGGCCTGCCGATCAACTCCTGCAGATGGAGGCCAGACTGCTGCTTAGGCCCGCCTCCCTGCTCCCCTAAGCCATCAGTAGGACATC
>NW_006340665.1:0-418 GCF_000327345.1 Myotis davidii
GTCTGGCTCTGAGCCAGAGGGGGACCCATGTGTGCACAGGCCACAGCTGCCTGCTCTGACCTCCTCGCCCTTGCAGCCCTTCCTGCCCCTTCCTGGGCAGCAGCAGGTGCAGGCCAGCCAAGGGCACCTCCTCGCTGCCCCAGGGGGAGCGAGTTGCCGGCCCACCACAGCTGCTGGTGGCCGGGGTCACTGTTTAAAAGTGGCCCTTCCTCACCTCCTATCCAGGGGGAGCCCCGGCTCAGGCCCCCAGCTCGGGGAGGCGGGGTGGGGGTGGGGATGCTAACCCAACCCCGCTCCAACACAGTCTCTGAAGCACGAGTGTCCGCCGTGCGTGGTAAGCGGGGCCGAGGGCAAAGCCTGGCCTTGCCTGCTCTCCGCATGCTCACTCCAGCCGGCTCGCCGTGGACGCCATCCCTGG
>NW_006340666.1:0-418 GCF_000327345.1 Myotis davidii
TTCAACTTCAGGGAACAAGGTATGCCTAGACCCAGTGCTCTAACCTCAGCCTTGACTGAAATCGTCAATAGTACACAAAGTTAAGATTAAAATGATTTAAGGGAAAAGCATATTAGAGACCAAGAACCTTAGGCTTACTTTAATATCTTCTTCTTAAGTTCTTTGGTTTAAGAACTATAGTTATTTTTTCTGGTCTCCAAAACATAAAAGATAGAGAAGCGCGAGGTACGACAATAGAATAGGTAAGATTATAAAAGGAATTCCAAATGATCTTTCAAGATATTAGAACATATATGTATGATTTGATAAAGTATTTAAAATACACCCTATAAATTTTCTAGTTTTCTTCTTTTAATCACAGAATCTAAAAGTGTTAGTAAACTGAATTATTAATTATATTTAATGCATTTTATATTTT
>NW_006340667.1:0-418 GCF_000327345.1 Myotis davidii
AAAAATATTAACTAGAAATAGGTGCATGGAGAAAAATATAGTAAGTGAACATTTCAGACCTGGATTTCAGGGATATCAAGTCTCCATTTGGTGAATATAAAATCTGTGCTGTGATCATTCAGAGCAGGTGTAAATTCATCCAGATACTATATCTCTCAACTGTTTATTAATTTACAAATTTAATTTAGACGTGAACATAGTCTACTATGAGAAGAAGGGAGTGCATGACAAAATAATTAGTATGTAATTGACCTGTTAGGGTCCCCAAACTCATTTCAAAGGAAGAATGTTAGTATCACACTAACATTAATTTAAAAATATGTGAAGCATAGGTTAGATGGGGTAGATGCTCTGTGCTGTGTCACTGAGCAAAACATCTCCCTCCCTTTCTGCATTCTCTCCTTAGAGGGAGAATTTG
>NW_006340668.1:0-418 GCF_000327345.1 Myotis davidii
CACAAAGAACTGCAGCCTTTATAAAACTTAGAATAGAGGGACTTGGTGGGTCTTTCCCCTCCCCACGTGGGAGCCTCTACTTGTTTCCCAATACATTTCCAGGTTTTGCTGTACCACCTTTTCTCCGTGGCTTCATTCTTCGAATCCACCTGGACAGGAACCCAGGAAGCCACCTTTGCATCTTGCCCAGAGGACCACGCATTCCAGTTTAATTTTGAGTTTCACAGAGGTCTTTGCAAATCAAGTTTATAATATCCTCTGGAGGTAGACTAAATGTCAACATAAGACGCATCCAAACATGTAAGAATTTTCATGAGCTTATTTGAGTCAAACTAACAGCAACAGGAAGCAAAATCTTAATAGATTAAGAAAATTCTCCCAAACATGGCAATTTTACCACTTATTTTATACATCAGAA
>NW_006340669.1:0-418 GCF_000327345.1 Myotis davidii
AGCCTTGTGTATGACTTTTACTGCCTCTGGGGAGCTGAGTTCAAAGGAAGAATTTAAGTTCAAGTAATAACTACAGGGAGGTTATTGGATATCTGATAACAGAGCATGTTTTATACTTCCAATAAAGAACAAATAGGAGGACTAGACCAAAATTATAATGGAGTGTTTTGGTAGAGATAGGTGGTGAATACTGTTAGCAAATGAATTCATTTGGTGTTAAAATCTATAGTGTCTCCTCTGAATATTGTAAAGACAAGTATACTGAATTATAATCTGTTTTCCTATTCATTGTTTCTCTGATTCAATCTAATATTTATTGAATATTTATCATACATACCCTAGATTACATACTGGGAAATTGTTAAGTGAGTAATAATGAATAAAGCATGCTTTTAAGCCCAACTAATGGAGGAGAAAA
>NW_006340670.1:0-418 GCF_000327345.1 Myotis davidii
TCTTTTCATTCTTTTCTCATCCTACTGTATGAGGGTTTTGGGGGTGTCTGACAACATAATGTTAATATGAGCCTAGTTAAATTGTGTAATGCTTATTTCCCCATAATATATGCCTGCAAAGAGAGCTTTAGGAACTCTCCTAATTTCATACATCAATGATTTTAGTTTAGGTTTGAATTAATTGGGAAGCTTTTGGTTGCAAGAAACAGAATATCTGACTAAACATTGCTAAACAATAGGGGTCTATTATCTTGCATAAAAGGAAGTCTAGAGGTAGGAAGTTCCAGAAGGTTTAAGGATACTTGAGCTCTTGGTCAGCTAGGCTGCAATTCTCTTGGCTTTCTCCTCGTGGTCACAAGATAGCTGCCACTGCTCTAAGCATCGCACCCTCATCTAATAATACCAGCCAAAAAAAAAA
>NW_006340671.1:0-418 GCF_000327345.1 Myotis davidii
GCACCTGGGAACTAGTCAGAAATGCAATCTCAGGCCCTACCGCAGATGCATTGAAACCAGAAACTTGGAGGGTGGGGGCCAGACACCCGTGTATTAACAGGCCTCCATGTGATTCTGATATACACCCAAGTTTGAGATGAGCCGTGGTCAATACAGAGGGCTTGCCTGCCACCTCTTAGAAGCTCAAGGAATAACAACTCTTCTCTTTCTGTTATGCCCATTACACAGAAGGAGAAAGTTAAGCACAGAGCCCAGTGGTGTCAAAGCTGGAGAGCACACCCAGACCTTGCTAGCAGAGTGGCAGGGGTGCCCACTTTTCCACCCTGCACTCTTGGTGGGACAGCGGAGACAGTTCTAGAAACCTGGCTGTAAGCACCGGAAGTGTAGGTGGAGACTTGGTTCTTCTGGAAGAAATACA
>NW_006340672.1:0-418 GCF_000327345.1 Myotis davidii
AAAAACATTGGCTTATGATGCCACAGAGTGCTCTTCCTGTTCTATCTTCTTGAGAAGACAAAGTCTCAGTGCATTCAATTTTAGGCTCTTTTCTTATCAATGGAATTGCACCAGCAAGGAATTAGGAGAGTAGGCCATGGCCCTGGGCTCTCCGGGGCACCTTCCCAGAACATCTTAGCCAGTTTCTGAAAAATATAGATTTCTAGGCTTCATTACAGGGGATATGTGTCATTTGGTTATTTCATAGAGAAGAGATAGGATAATTTCTTGTGCTAAACAGAGTGATACTGCCAATAAGAAGTCATAACAACATGAGGAAATCTGCCAAAATGCATTACTTGGGATTCCTTTCCCAGTGCACTAATCACCAGCCTGTACCTAGAGCCATACCTTTTCTCACTGCTCAAGAATCATTCAT
>NW_006340673.1:0-418 GCF_000327345.1 Myotis davidii
TAATTAGCATATTATGTTTTTATTATTATATATTATCTCACTAACTTCTATTCTGAGGAAATTCCAAACTCTAGTTTCCCCTCTCTAAGATTCTGGTGATAATTCTCCACCAGATTACCACTGGTTATCACTGTGTATCATCTTCCTTCTAAAGATTTTCTGTGTCCCACTGAGTCTTACCCATGTTTTATTATGAGTGACATTCAGGATCTTTATTATTTGTTAATGGTCTTAGTCTTTTCATTCACAAAACTCTACCAAAATTATATATTTTTGTTGTTCCCGAATATGACAAAAATGAGAGGGAAAGGAATGGACAGTGAGCACTTACTTTCAACTACTTTATTGCATTTTATGTAATTTTCCTCATTTAATCTTCACAACAGTTCTGAGAGGTGAATTTTTTATCCAATATTTT
>NW_006340674.1:0-418 GCF_000327345.1 Myotis davidii
GCAATAGTCTATTTTGACCCATTTTTCCTCTAAGGTGCTATCAGAATAATCTTTACCAGACTTTGGTTACCTCCACTGAGACCTTGCTACCGTCAGAAAAATACCCACTTTCTTTAGCATCCTGTCTGAATTTCCTCATAATCTGGCCTGAATCAGCTTTTCTAGCCCACCAGACACTCCCTCCATTGTATTGCTCTCTAAGAGTATCATGAGCTTGCAGGCTCCATATCAATACATGGGCTACCAATCCCTCCTCTTCAGCCCTGACAAATGTCTGATTATGAATTCACTAGTGCCTAAATGTCATCTCCTCTATATCAACATTTTCAAACTTCCCATTATATACTCTCTCTTAATCTCCAAAAGCCATACCCTTGGGTATCAGATCTGATTTGAATCTGTGATTCCTTCTTTTTTT
>NW_006340675.1:0-418 GCF_000327345.1 Myotis davidii
TTTTTTGATTGAATCGTTTATCTTCCTTTTGTTGTAACTATAGTAATTGTTTAGAAAATTGGTATTTGAAGAACTTCAAGTTCAAGATTCTCTGCTGCCAATAGTTTTGACTGGAACAAATTGTATTATCAGGCTTACCTACTTCCAGATTTAATAGAAGATAAGAGATTCTCAATCATTTTCATAGATTCTTGGGCATAATTAATTTATTAATTACTTATGTTAAAAGCAATTAAAACTAAATAGTTAAATAATTACTTTATCTAGTAAATGCTCACTCTATGCCAGGCATTATGTTAGAAGGTGAAAGATGATGGTGTTGATGAACATAATAGTCATATTCCCTGTTCTGATAGATCTCACAATCTTGAAGGTCACCTTAGTCTCTGAACATTCAAGTGATATTTGAAAAAAAAAA
>NW_006340676.1:0-418 GCF_000327345.1 Myotis davidii
TTTTATAAGCTTATTTATGTTTTATTCCTTTTTTAAAATAATCTGTTGTTTTTCCCCAAGTGTAGTAGAGAACTCCCAAGTTATCAGATTGTTCCTGAGAAAAACACAGACAATATAAAGGTAAAAATGACTCTTCTTAGATCTTAGGATTTACATTCTCTTTAAGGAGGAGAGGAATCTTCTGCTATGGCCATAAACTAATAGATAGGGGCGTAGCCCTCAGAGGGCTAAACCTATCTAATGATCTGTGGCCCATTCTCTCTGTAATTCTAAGTCAGACTTTGTTATCTGGCTTTGTGCTCTAAGATGCACCTAATCAGTCTGGTCACCTTCCTAAGACCTTTTCTCTTGCAGCTGAAGAGAGAAAAATGGACAAACAAGTGATTGATTTGGAATAAGCAGTAGAATAAAATCTCCC
>NW_006340677.1:0-418 GCF_000327345.1 Myotis davidii
TTGGACCAAAAAGGGTTAAAGATAGAAGTTATGTCTACTATGCTTGTACAAAACAGGTGCTCAATGTACTTGATAGAAAAATAAATAATGACAATGAATATGTGAATTAATGTATTAATTTAAAATATCACTCTATGGGACTACCTATATTCTATAAAATATACAGAAAAATACACTAACAAAAGGACCATGGAATTATCTAAATCTTTATAGTACTTAACAAACCTTCTCTTTGGAAATACTCAGAAGATAATACAGGTCAACTTGTCAGAGGTGCTGCAGAAAGAATGGAATGAATTGAACCAGAGAATAAGGTTGGTGGGTATGCTGAGAAAGCAGATTGGTATTTAAAGCCTATTAAAAAGGCACACTTGAAAGGAGACATGTCTGGCCCAAACGTCTCTCATTATCAATTAGA
>NW_006340678.1:0-418 GCF_000327345.1 Myotis davidii
TACCACCCCAATTCATTCACACTTAAATCCTAATTTTAACAACTACATACAAACACATACATATGCATTCTGCATCTTGATTTCCAACCAAACATCAATCCAAGAAATTCTTAGTGAACAGCTAATTATAGGCTCAGCACAGGATTACTACACAGATAAAACAGTAAGAAACGTTCCCTTCCATTAATAGGCTTATAGACAGTCCTATTTATCAGTAGAATATAGCCCACTATAAAAAGGGGATTGAGAAGAGAGATATATAGGTTCAGAATCTTACCCATCGTGGCTAATAAAATGAAACTGGACTTAATGGAGAACATCAGTGAAAGAACATCTGGGAAGGGTGCAAATTTAATGTTGGCAACATTGCTAGCCTGACCTCACTTTGCTTTGGCTTATGTTAAATTAAAGATCAACC
>NW_006340679.1:0-418 GCF_000327345.1 Myotis davidii
CTTCTCTCTCATCATTGATGTTTCTGTCTCTAAGAAATCAATAAAAATATATTTTGAAACAAAAAAGTACTATTCCAGTGAGCACATAAATGATAAGAAAGCTAAACAGTTTTATTGTAAATATGGAGGAAGTTTTAGTGGTCAGGAGAGAAAATCAACCAGCCTCAATATTTCCTTAAGATAAAGCCTAACCCAGAGCAAGGTCCTAACCTTCCTCAATTCTATGAAGGCTGAGGGAGGTGAGGGAACTTCAGAATAACATTTGAAACTAGTAGAGGTTGGGTCATGAGGTTTAAAGTAATGTTATCTCCATTTTATATACATAAAGATGCAAGATTATGTAGCAAGTGCTGGATATAGAAGCTGTGACAAGTTATCCAGAAGGTCTAGCTAAGATAATTAATGAAGGTGGCTACAC
>NW_006340680.1:0-418 GCF_000327345.1 Myotis davidii
GGAAGAAGCCAGAACATTTAAGTAACAAGATAAAACAAATAGTATTGGGTTATAACTCAAAGTACAAAATACATATCAATGAATGCATACTGATATAAATAAATTAGTACATAAATTTGTAAATGGGGGAGAAGAGACAAGTCTTTCATACAGGAGAATTCCAAATAAATTATGTGGATACGCCCCAACTCAGTGAAGTAGAATCTAGCCCCCTACTCCATAAGTGTGAAGTAACACATGGAAGGAGGAAGAAAGGAATAGTTTCACAAACACTATGTCAGCCAGGTTATCAAAGTCAGCACCAACAGTCATCACTCATGGTATGCTATAATGAATACGGCACTTTACCTCTGGTATCTTTCACCTCAAAACCAAAAGCTCGTAGTTCATTTTTTGGCATGTATCTGTCCAATTTTCC
>NW_006340681.1:0-418 GCF_000327345.1 Myotis davidii
CCCACAGGTTGAGAACCGCTGCTCTAGGCTAATCAGCTGTGAGGAGCAGCTGCAACCACAACAGAAACACTGTTGTGCAGGAGCCAACCCTATGGAGCAGGAATTGTTTCAGTGGGATTTTGGTGCTCACTGAGTACACCACTTGCATGTGTCACTCATGGAGGTAGTAGGTTTGTAATCTGGTGTGGTCTGAAGCTAACCACCATGTGCACTGGTTCTGGAGCCTCCCAGGAGATACAAAGTCGGCTACTACCTGTGCCCTGCCTGGGATCTTCCAGCACAAACCACAGAGGAATCTGTAAATGGCTGCTTCTTGTGTTGGGCTTGGAGGTGTCCAAGGGAGGCCATACTGTGAACCAAGGCAGGCTGCCACTAATGGCACTAATGCCAGGCCTGGGGCCACTTATCAAGAGGTATG
>NW_006340682.1:0-418 GCF_000327345.1 Myotis davidii
CCCCCTAATCTTATGCTATTATGAATTGTGCTTGAACACACATCTTTTGCATGGGTCTTTGCGCACCTGTCCACCTACGTCTACAGGACAAATTCTTAGACGTGAAATAGCTCTGTCAAATGGTATGTGCATTTTCAACTTCCACAGATACTGCTAAATAGACCTCCAAACAAGCAGTGCCTGCTTCCCCACACAATGCTACACTATACTCTTGATAAAGAACCCACACTTACTCTTCATTGAGACCATCTGTTTATTGTAATTAAAGCAAATTCTACAAATTTATTTGCAGGAAGTATGTTCTGTGTATGACCCTTAACCATTTAGCACACTCCACAGACTGTTATCATTGGATGGTTAAATATTTTTACATTCTTATAGTATTTTACATTGAGGTTCAGAAACAGGTGAAGAGATT
>NW_006340683.1:0-418 GCF_000327345.1 Myotis davidii
TTTACCAACAAGCAAGAAAACTGAAAAATTAAGGCCTTTATATGCTATATATTACTATCTGAACTCAAAGCCAAATAGAGGTTACAATACTGCAAAGTACTACTTTCAACCTCTCTAATATTGTTAGTTGCTTCATCTCAACTCAATAATTATTACCTTATCTTTACACAAACTCAAATGCTAGTTAACTTTATCATCTTGAAATAAATATTTCTCTGTATCTCTATTTTAATTCAGTCCCCAACCCCACGCCATCTAGACAGAATGCTGGAAACAGGGCTTTGTCTGATTAGTTCATAACTGTATATTCAGGGGCTAAAAATGGTTAGCATACGGTAAATATCCAGTATTTTTGAATCTATATAATAAAGCCTAAGTGAGGGTTATGGCGGAATGACCAGAACCACCGGTCGCTATG
>NW_006340684.1:0-418 GCF_000327345.1 Myotis davidii
TTGGAAGGACTCAGAGAGTGGTGACTGTGGCTCCTGATCCTTGTTTCTTGGCTCCTAGGGCTTTCGCAGGACATTGGCCTGCCCTGTCTCCCATCTGGCTTGACTTGGATGATCCTGATGCTACTGTGGACTTGTTGTTTCCACTTTGAAGTGTAAAAATTAAAATTCATCACATATGCACGCACACACACACACAGATAACATTAACATTTCAGCCACATTAATATTTTATTGTTTATTTAGGTTGGGTTATGTGTATTTTGATCTCTGTCTTTTAAACTCCGCATTTGAGAACGTAACTAGGTTGGCAAAATTAATTGTCTTAAAAAACCATCAACATTGAGTTCCATTGCTCATATATTATATGCCATAAAGATTTCTGCTCAAGTGATTTACTTCTGAAGAGACTTTTTTTTTT
>NW_006340685.1:0-418 GCF_000327345.1 Myotis davidii
TCTATTCCTATTTTTACACTGCTTAAATAAAAATGTGCTTTAAAAGAAAAACAGACATTATCATAAGCCAGTATTTGTCAAACTGCTACACATTTCCTTGCTATACAACTGCCCTAGCAAGTTAACCTAAAATGATATTCTTTAAAATGTATTTTTAATGAGAAATTTCTATTACCAAAATTTGTCCTACATTTTTTCTCCTTCTTATAGGGTTCTGCAGTTTCCATGCCTCATTGCTAAGAGCATGGAAAAGAAAATCAGATTTGTTTAGTAAGTACCTCCCATTAATCTAGCTCAACGTTGCTTTTCTTTCAATGGCTTAGGAGAGCCATTTGAATGCTTTGATTCTAGCAATAAAAGTTCCAATGGCGAGGATAGATGAATGCTCCTGTAATGTTTAGCCTATTAAAATGGCCAT
>NW_006340686.1:0-418 GCF_000327345.1 Myotis davidii
TCCTCATTTGAGGTTTAAAAAAGAAGAAGAAATAATTTGGGGAAAAGCGTATATGCTTCAGTCATGTGGATGTTTCTCAAACTTTTTCTTCTCTCTTTCCCAAAAGGAGAAAATTATTATGTTAATCAATGAATTTAAGTTAAATCACTTTAGTTAACTAATTAATTAAAATGTAGACTAAATTAAAATTCTACTTAATGAGAGGAACTAAATACTAAGGAATAAGATTTTGTTGAGTAGAATTGAGCTTTGGAGGACCAAAAACCATTCTAAGATTCTTTTTGCTCCCTCCGAAGAACCAGCTTTCATCCCTTTGGAGAGATTAAGGCTCAGGTACCCATTCCATTAAAGCAAAATGAGGCAAGTGGGCTCATCACACAGACCTTAGAGCAGCAGTTCTCAACCTGTTGGTCGCGAC
>NW_006340687.1:0-418 GCF_000327345.1 Myotis davidii
TTTGTTTATTTTTGCAAAGCGGAGTGTTTCTCTTGCTCTCGCTCCTCCCCGGCCCTGCAACTCTCTTCTCACTATATGAAACTTAGCTATTGACTTTAAGCCTGCATCAATGACTTTCGCAAAGTAGACCCAATCGGTTCCGTATTCCTCATACGCACTTCTCTGGCTCCCAAGAAACCTTGGCCACTTCTACCTGGAATGTCTGCTCCTTGCTCCTCAGGCCCCTCCCGCTCCATTCAAAGCCCTGTGCTTTAGGAAGCTCTTCCGTCAAGGAGTCCTCAACCATCCCCTCCGGTCCCAGGCAATCTGACCCTTACGCTGTGATTGTGCCTTGCATCTTCACACATGTCATCTTCCCTAAAAACATTTTGAGTTACTTTTGTGTTGCCACCCATTTTCGCTTGGATATAGCTGACTT
>NW_006340688.1:0-418 GCF_000327345.1 Myotis davidii
TGTTAGCCTTTGAGTTTGACATGCTTGCTGTACCCTGCTTCATGAGCTGTAACTAATAGATTGGCTGAGTGAGCAAGCACTTAGAATAAGACTGGCAATTAGTGACAGGGAAGTCTGGGAGAGGTGTGTGGATAGATCTCTTGGAGAGGATAGTGTGAAGATATTCATGTTCCATTATAAATGTCGACCAGAGGGCACTGGTTGCAGAAAAGGCATTCAGTAATCAAGCGGACAAATGATCCACATTGAGAATGTTGGTAAGTTTCTTTCCCTGGAAAGCCCTGTTCTTTAACAGTGAGAACATTGCAAATGAGCCATGGCAGCAAAGATAGAGGGACAGGTTAAAACAGCAACCAGGTCAGGTATTACTCTAGGTTTGGTATCATGGGCTTTACCACAAGTGATGCCATTTTGGGCT
>NW_006340689.1:0-418 GCF_000327345.1 Myotis davidii
ATGGATTAGCAGGTTGGAAGGAGGGGAGATCAGGCCCCATCGATTTGCTGAAGGTTCCCATCATTGGGTCTGCCCCTTTCAGCAACAGCAACAAAACTAGAAGTGGCAGCCATTTAGGTGACAGAATCCAACCAGCACGTGTTTACAGCACGTTGTAGCAAAAGATGGACATGCACAAAACGACAGCTAGTTATTAGCAGGGTTAAACTGAAAACCCCACATTTGTGTTAAAGAACCTATTGACATTCATGAAAGAGTGAATTTGGCTTAGGATCAGTTTGTGTGGGGAAAGCTCTGGTGGAAAGGGGTGGAAAGGATTGGTTATAAAGTCCGTTGGAGCCGCTAAATTTGCTAATGCGATCACCTAGTTCACTAATGGATGCAGGGAGGCCAAGGAAGGCCAGGGTCTCTCTGTGGG
>NW_006340690.1:0-418 GCF_000327345.1 Myotis davidii
ATCAGGACCCCTTAATTTCCTTTCAGTGAGGAAAGCAAGGAAGGAGACAATCTCCTTCCCCTTCTCATATGCATTCCTTTCCCATGGACCCCCCTTATTCCCTGAAACTGCCTATCCTGTCTCTGAAATTCCTTTCACTATGGCCCTGAGGGTCTTGAGCTTCTCCTTGTGGGGTTTAAACCCTTTCAGTCCTCATCAGGCACCTGAACTTTTGAGTCCCCTCCCTATTGTAGGTCACCTCATTGCAGGGATGGGGTTTATGACAAGATTCTGCTTCCTACACATTTTTCCACCACCCCCAGAGGATGAGTTAGCTACATGTGGAACAATAAGCCTCTCCTACCTGCTTCATTGGAAAGAGGCGTCAATTCGATGAGTCTGATGTAGAAATATCCTAAACTTACCTCTGCACAGTGTT
>NW_006340691.1:0-418 GCF_000327345.1 Myotis davidii
TCAAGGAAATGACTGGATCATCTACTTTTACTTTGAAAAAGCTGCCTCCTGATCGCCCACAAACCAGCGCCTGTAGAAATTCAAGTCTTCAACAGCCATCCCAGCTTCAATTGTGTACGCCTGTTAAGAAGGTTGTCTGAAATGAGCCCTGTATGCGGCATGGGCTGAAATGCAGGGTATTTTCTGGAATGAACTGGCCTTCGCGAACCCGCCCCTCCCTATAAAACACCCAGGCTGTCCTGACTTAGCACAGGACCTGCTAGAAGCGACCTGGGCTGGGGATTGCAGAAGTCAAATCAGATGTCATGGATGCTTCTGGGAGCCAGTGAGCGACGTCACCCGGGCGGCCCGCGTGCTGTGAGCACGAGAATGGCATGAATGGATGCGGGGACAGAAGGGATGGATTCCAGCTTTGCGG
>NW_006340692.1:0-418 GCF_000327345.1 Myotis davidii
GTCAGAGTATTGATGTCAGTGAGAAATGTCCATTGAATGTTGAATGAATATTTGCCATGCAGTGGCTTAGTTTTGATTTCACAGACTGAAGCAGTAAAGAAGCTTACATGTTGGTATCACACTCTAACCCATTCGGCGAGTGATCCTTTACCACCTGCCTGAAATTGTGTGATATGTTGCATGTCTGAGAACCCATCCCTTCCTCATTCATCTCACCCACTGTGCCCCAAATCTGCATTTCTGCTGTACTTCTCCGTATTGGTGAACAGCATACATGTTTTAAGTTCCTCAGCTCAGAAACTTGGAGCTGATTTGTATTCCTCCATCATATTTATGTCATAATTTAGTTGCCAAATTTTTAAGTGGTTTTTTTTTTTCACGTTCTCTCCTGAATTAACACGTCTCCATTTCCTAGACC
>NW_006340693.1:0-418 GCF_000327345.1 Myotis davidii
GGGCAGTGAACCAGCCCCTTGGCACAGGAGGCCAAGTTTGCTCGAAAATCTTTGCCTCAAATAGAGTTGTAACCAACTTATCCATTGGCCCTGTACAGACCTGACTGGTGAAAATTGACAATTTACTCTGTAAATAAAATAGCTCCAAGCCTTGAGGCAGATTTCCTGTGATGCTAAGAGGCCCCAGCAATGAGTAAACATTTTAACTGCGACCTTCGGACTGCTAGTTCCTTCTTCACCGAGTTCCCCTCTGCCAGGCTTCCTCGCTTCTAGTGGTGTTGGAGTGGTTAGCAGGCATTTAAAAAATTTAGCTGAAAGGAAGTTGAATTAGAATACATTTGGTATGCGTTTAATGGGGTATATTTTTGTAATTTATAGTCACTTCCATGTATAGTTACGACATTGCCAGCTGTCCCGG
>NW_006340694.1:0-418 GCF_000327345.1 Myotis davidii
AATCTTAACATATATAGTTAATTTGCATAACAACAGTAAGAATAACAGAAAAGTAACACATAGCTCACAAGAGAACTGGTGTACTTTTCTGGCTTGATAGGTGGAGGATCTTATGCATTCTGTATTTCTCTCTGTGGTGGTTGAACTAACCATACAAAGTATTTTAAATTGAAATATTTCTAAATAATATTTTTTAAAGAGAAGGGTGATTCTTCCAGTCAATATACTCTTCTTATTTCCATTCCAAAGAGGTGTTCTTCCATGATGTCAGTTACAACCTTTAAATATTAGGTCCAATTCATCTTGTCTTCATTGTGGAACATTTAGAATTAAGCTTGCTACCTATCAGTTTTCTCTACCCCTCTCAATTTCTTTTTTCACTTTTTGTTCTCTTACCCCTTTCTCTTTATTCTGTGAG
>NW_006340695.1:0-418 GCF_000327345.1 Myotis davidii
CTATTGAAAAAAATCCGCATTAACTGGTACACCCAGTATATTCCTATCTCATCAGACAGTAGGCCTTATAAAGTTTGGGGACTGAGTTTCATTCATTTTGTGTGTTTTTTTCCTAAAATCTAAGCACAGTCTTTAGAATAATGTGTGCTCAATATATGTTTTTTTCATTAATTTATTTGAGAAAATATTTAGGTGTGAGGACTTGAATGCATACTTACATGGAACCATTAAATTAGATCAAGTTCATAACAATTCAACCATAGAATATCTTGCCTTAACAGATATGTCGTCTTCTATTATGTCAGCACAAAATAGTGATGGGATAAATTTCAAAAGTGCCAAAATAACTTAGTCCCTGACACATATTTCAAGTACAAAGAATAGGGTGTACTTAAACCATCCTCCTCTCCAGAAAAAA
>NW_006340696.1:0-418 GCF_000327345.1 Myotis davidii
TTCCATATACATTTCTAGACAATTCCTGGGTCTCTTATTGTGAATTCTAAGAGTAATAACTACATTCCCAGAGTATTATGAGCTCTATAAACTTGGAATTCTTAAGGTTTTTCACAAGTTTCTTTTAGAAACTCCAACTCATTCAACCAGAATTATAAATGTACAGTATGCTTTTCAGTGAATTCCCAGGCATTTCTTGCACTGTCCTATAATGTGATTACTGCTTTATGTAAAGCATTTCACCTCATTGCATAAATAGATTTCTACACTGTTTCCTCACGTTGCTAAGTGATTTCCTCCTGTTTTGTAACTATTTTTCCAGTTTACTGCTGCTGTTTAGTGAATTCAAAGTTGCTTCCAATTGAGTGCTATAATGTGCTTACTGCTTAAGCACTGATTTGCCCTCATTCTCAAACAC
>NW_006340697.1:0-418 GCF_000327345.1 Myotis davidii
TTGTCATTTTGGGTAACAAGATTGACATAAGTGAACAGCAGGTGTCTGCAGAAGAAACCCAAGCCTGGTGCAGGGACAACGGCAACTACCCTAACTCAGAAAAATGTGCAAAAGATGCCACGAACATCACAGCAGCATTTGAGGAAGCAGTTCAAGGAGTGCTTGCTCCTGAGGAGAGGCGAGACCACTTGATTCAGACAGACACCGTCAAGTCTGCACTGAAAGCCCAAGCCCAGCTCCTCTTGCTGTTGATTGCTACAGAGGTTGCCCGAGCTGCCTGAACTCACACTTACGAAAAAACACAGGGGAGAGAGGAGAATTAGCATTTGCAGCAATAGATGTTCTACTCATAAAATTAAACTAACCATATTGTTGCTTCATAAGTGGGAGGGAGAAGGGACACATTCACTCACAGAAG
>NW_006340698.1:0-418 GCF_000327345.1 Myotis davidii
CCCATGAACAACTTGGCCAAGAACCAAATTGTTCAAGATGAGAGACCTTTGAGAACCAAGATTTGACTGTATTGAAATAGTAAAGGGGAAAATAGACACTACAGCATATATGAAATTTCAGTTCCCCTTCATCCAATAGCTAAGGACCAAGGCCAAAAAAATTAATAAAAACGTGGAAGATCAAAACAGTATTATAAACCAACTTGACCTAACTAGCATTTATAAAGCATAATATACAACTGCAATATACACATTGTTTTCAAGCACACATCACTAAAAGAAATTGAAGAAGACCTAAATAAATGGAGAAGTACCATGCTTATAATAATTCAATAAAGTACCAATAAAAATTCCAGCAAACTTTTTTGTAGAAAATAGGAAGCTAATTAAAATCATATGCCAAGACCGGTTTGGCTCA
>NW_006340699.1:0-418 GCF_000327345.1 Myotis davidii
TGAAATCTTTCCTTCAAGAAGACAAGAACGGAGATCTCACGGTCTCACTGGTAACAGTCTATACTTTTTGACTTCTTAACAGAAATGCTAACTGGGAGTCCTAACTCTTATTTCTTTCCTTTTTATTGCAGTACTGCTGATGTACAATATTATCTTAGTTTCAGGTGTGCAACATAGTGATTCTACGTGCTTATACCTTACGATGCAATCACCATGATATGTCTAGTAACCATCGGTCATCAGAAGAAGTTCTTATGATGTTACTGACTATATTCCCTTTGCTACACATCCCTTCCCCTGCCTTTTTCATTTTATAACTGGAAGTTTGTACCTCTTGTTCCCTTCACTTTTTTCACCCATCGTGCTTCCCCTTCTGGCAACCATTAGCTTGTTCTCTGTATCTTTGAGTCTGTTTCTG
>NW_006340700.1:0-418 GCF_000327345.1 Myotis davidii
GCTTATTCATAGGTTCAGACGAAGTGGCATTTATTAAATACCAGTGAACGCTGTACCCTTTGTAGGTACACATAATGGGAACCAACACATACCGTCTGAAATTTCTTTGTGTTCCCCATATTCTGCACTTTGCATGAATAATCTGGATTTCAGCCATGACTATTGTGTTTGACAATGTTTGTTCTAACTTATTAAGATTACTTGGGCAAGCCCAGTGTGATGGTTAATCTTATGTGTCACTTTGGGCTAAGGATGCCTAGATAGCTGGTGAAACATTATTTCTGAGTGTGACTGTAAAGATTTTTCTGAAAGGGACGAGCATTCAAATTGGTAGACTGAGGGGCACTCTTCCTCCCACGAGCACACCCTCACCTTTGCCTTTTCTTCTCCCACAGGCATGCATCTCCTAAACTCTAAG
>NW_006340701.1:0-418 GCF_000327345.1 Myotis davidii
ATTAATCCACGGGGGTTTGGTTTCATGAATTATATTGCATGTACATACATGTAAGAGAGTAGTATGTCAGTAAAATGTTACATGGATCTGTGTATTTACATACAAAAATATCAATTAGATATTGAGTAAAAAATGAATTCCGTTATAAATGTGTGGGTAGTATGATCTTATTTACTGAAAAATGCATATTTATAATGCTCGTTTAAGTAGCTAAAGTTTTGAAGTGGCAGAAATTAATTACTAAATTATATTTTCTTTTTAGCATAGAGGTTTATATGCTTTAGTTTATTATAAATGATGCCAAATGGACATTAATTACATGACAGAAGCTAATGAGAACACCTCCCATAAAAACAGATTTACTTGTTTGTTTTTGTTTGTTTACTGTTGTTGTTAATTCTAACCCAAGGATATTTTT
>NW_006340702.1:0-418 GCF_000327345.1 Myotis davidii
AGAGGAATCTGGACAGTAAGTAAAGAGTTAAAACTGGTTTATGTGTTGAGGAGGAGGCAAATAAAAGAAATATATTACCACCCAAAATTCAAGAAATCTTGCTACTTTATAATATAAAATATTGAAAACTGCTTTATTTTCCATAGAGGCCACGTGTACAGCATTAATAAGCTAAAGTACACAGAGTCAAATGACAAATCTAGATAAACTGCCCACGAAGCTTCTATTTGCCTCAGGTTGTTTAAAGATGCTTGAAGGCTGTAAATCTTTGACCCTCATTCTGACTATTGATTGGTAAAAACACCACCCTTGTTTTTAACTAATAAAAACAATGGTTTCTCTTTACTTTAGAGCAGGTATCATATTGAGTAGTTAATTTTTCACTTTTGTAAATGTGCTTCTCACCCAATTCTTTCTT
>NW_006340703.1:0-418 GCF_000327345.1 Myotis davidii
TATATATATATTCTTTACATATTACATGTAGCACATTGAGTTCACATTGGTTAACTTTATATTTGTTGAATGAAAAACTGATTTGCCTTAAGTTTGGCAACTCATTTTGACACCTGATTCCAGCCCCTGGCATTTTTCTGATTCTCATATTTGTCAAGTAGTTTTGAATATTGACTTATAAAACGTTTAAACTATCCATCCACACATTCTTCAGCTCTCTTCCCCTCACACACTCACAGTCATACATTTTTGCCTTTCTTTAAGACATCCTGTTTGTTTTTCCTGAGGAATAAGTACCACAATTACCTTTTAAATCTCAATATGAGTAGTATTCTCAGAACAATGATAGCAAAAGGTGATGATCAGGCACAAAATATCTGAAACAACAGTGAGAAAGTGGAAAATAGATTTGAAAAAA
>NW_006340704.1:0-418 GCF_000327345.1 Myotis davidii
GAATGCTCACTTCATCTGGTCTTGGGAATTAGGATTCAAGGTCAGACAAGAGAAGTGTCTGATCATTAGACAAGCACTTTTCTACATTAACAAGTCAAACTAAACTCTCAGATAATATGTAAGCTCTTTTTCTACCTTTGGGAACATATAAAATACCGACTCATGGTGGATTCAGCTGTGAAATGATGCGTAGTCTAACCTTAGGAATAATCAGTTCTCTTGACTGAGCATATGATGACTGGCTAGAAGATGGGGATGGGGAGATGACTAAACTATGGTTAATGATTAGAGCAATGTATCATCATTATGAATGCCATAAGTAATCTGCAATGCAGATAATCTACATAAAGAGTAAAGATAAACAAATTACTGAAAATAGTCAAATTCAGCAAACTGTATCAGAATCTGCTATGGCAAA
>NW_006340705.1:0-418 GCF_000327345.1 Myotis davidii
GTCTGCCCAGTTCGTGGTCCCACACACTGAATGGGTCTCTCCCAGGCATCATCTGTGTTGCCCAGGAAACTACAATTGCTTGTGCTTCCCTTGAGAGTTAGGGCATTTGAGTTGGCTCTCCTATAAGCACCACCCGAGCCCCCAGCACCCTGCTTGGCTCTTATATTTCCATCATGCTGCTCCCGCACTGCATGGAGGACAAGAGGTCTGAGGGCTTAGAATCTGTAGTGTTGGAAGGTCATTACGTGGTACTGAACTAAGAATTATGACTAAGATAGTGTGAAGGGGGTGACAGTAATGCAGGCGCTGAAATCATCAGAGATGAGAGAGGGACCTAGGGGTCTATGGTGACCACAGCCAGCAGGGCTGGAACAGTCTAAGAACATAACTGACCCTCTGTTGTCCTCCATCTCCTGGG
>NW_006340706.1:0-418 GCF_000327345.1 Myotis davidii
AGATGCTAAAAAAATGGACTAGAGATTTTAATTTGCAAAGCTGTCACAGTGGTCTTCAAATGCCTGATGGATTTATCTATGGGATATAAATTAGACTTGTTGTATATCTTGCTAGGGACTTAGTCCAGAACAGTGAATGGGATTTACATATGCAAGTGTTCAGTTAAAAATAAGAAATGCTATAATTTATGATTTAGTTGTATCTTCCAACAATAGCTGAGATTTCCTATTCATTGTTGTGTTCCTAGCCCCTAGCAGAGTGCTAGGAAGATAGTAGAAATTTAATAAATTTTTGAGTTAAGGCATAAATGATTAATAATTAGAGCTTTTCACATGGAAGTAATGAGTTCTCCATTATCAGAGTGACTACATTGCCTGAGTGACTACACACTGTGAGCCTTATAGCAGAGATTCAAGA
>NW_006340707.1:0-418 GCF_000327345.1 Myotis davidii
AAAAAGAAGTCTTGTACATGTAGGTAAAGTGTGCTCACAAATAACTATCAAAGAAGTTAGAAAGTACTAAGCCACCGAAAGCAGCTGGAGTTGATCCATCGAGGACCAATAGTGAACGGATATTTGAGCTGATCTTAAATAGCAGGTTGGGCACGCAGAGATAGGCAATGGAGTGTACACAAACGGTGGTGTTAATTATTGGGTATGAAGAACAGACAATAAACAACTCCTCTTGGCTATAAAATAGGACACACTCGGGATACAGGGGCCGTGCAGGTAAATGGAATTGTGAATTGCCTTGAACACTGGGTGAAGGGCTATAGTTGGTACATTTTTCTGAATATCTGTTCAAACTCCATTGCCAAAACCAGTATAGTTCCAATTTCCTTTATAAAACCTTCCTTATTCCAAAGCTAAT
>NW_006340708.1:0-418 GCF_000327345.1 Myotis davidii
TATCATAAGCTAGTTAACCTCATTTGTCTGTTTCTTTATTTGTAAAATGAAGACAATATTATCTGTCCCATTGAGTCATTGAAAAGGTTCAACTAAAAATGTTAATAATGGTACCCGCCTACAGGATTGTTTGAGAATTACATGGTACAATGTATATAATGTACTTAACATGGGACTTGGCACATAGTAAATGCTCAATAAATGTTAGCAATAGCCAAAGTAGAAAGGAAAATTTTAAAGTGACTAAGGTTAGATACGATACCAAAACTACAAGCAACAAAAGAAAAAGTAAGTTGGACTTCATCAAAACTAAATGTTGGGGTGGGTTTTTTTTGTACATCAAAGGACAATATCAAGAAAGTAAAAATAAATCCCAAAGAATGGGAGAAAATATTTGAAAACCATCTATCTAATAAGG
>NW_006340709.1:0-418 GCF_000327345.1 Myotis davidii
GAGTTGAGCATCTGCTTCCTGGTGGTCAATGTGTGTCATAGCAACGAGTTGACTGGTCATTCCGGTCGTTCAGTCGTAACAGTTGCCTAGGCTTTTATATACATAGATAGTCACAGCAAAAATCGCCACCCATGGATGAGAGTGTTCGCTTCCCCAAATATGTCATCAACATTTTGAATGATAAAAGTTCACATTTTTGCCAGTGTCCTGGAAGAAAATTATATTTCTTCATTGTATTACTTTTAATATATCCTTGATTTCTAGTGAGCACACACATCTTTTTATAAGCTTCATGGACATTCAAGTTTCCTTGACTGTGAACTTTTTGTAAAAGTATGAAAAGCAAATCATGAAATAATCATCTTAAAAAGGGTGTAGTGTATACAGCGTGGATACACTGGACAGAGGGATGATTCAC
>NW_006340710.1:0-419 GCF_000327345.1 Myotis davidii
AATAAATGAATGTGAGATTACTTTGAAAACCCAATAATGTACCGTCCATATTGGTTTTGTTTTTGCCTAATTTTCATTTGTGTTGACAGCACTCACACAGTGGTGTCACCATCACGCCTGGAGAAATGCATATCAATAGGCTGAGTTTTTTCAACCGAACAGTGGCAGAGCAGATTTTTCATTAGCCCTGGAGCTAATCAATAGTATTTTGTCCACCGGTGGACAAATCAGGTGCATCCTACCATCTCCCTTCCTAAGATTCAAAACATCATAGAATGTGAATGTTGGAAAGCCCTTACTGACCTAATCAACACTTTCACTTAACAGATGGGGAGAGTGGAGCACAGAAAAACAAAGGCTTTGCACAAGAATACTCAGCTAACTAGAGGTGGGACTAGGACCAGAACCCACGTCTGCTT
>NW_006340711.1:0-419 GCF_000327345.1 Myotis davidii
GCCGGCTCCCTCTCCCCGCCCACACCTGCCTTCTAATAGTTGTTTGCTTGCCTCTGGCGCAGCCGGTCCCTCTGGCTGGCAGGACAGGGCTCACCCAGATGGATATCAGGAGCCCCAGCCTCACCGGGAAGGGAGGGACCAACTGCTCAGAAAGAGACAGCGAGCAGGTGACGCCTGTATGGTTGGGACATGGCCCTCCTCCTGGTCAGGGGCCCTACAGATGCTCCTGGGCCCTTGTCCGCCCGGCCACTCCCAAATCCCCCTCCCCAAGACCCTTTCCTCATCTCTCAGCCACCACCGGGGACAAGGCACCCACATTCCTACTTGTGAGTCATCCACGTGAATCACTGTACAGGAGTGAGACACACTCCGCCAGAAATCACACGTGCCTTCAGCCACACGCAGGTGAGCCTCACGCG
>NW_006340712.1:0-419 GCF_000327345.1 Myotis davidii
AAGTGCTTTTTATTGTCTAGGTTTAAAAAGAAAAAAATCATACACACCCAACATTCCTCCCTATGCCTAAGAGATTAATTTCTCACCACATTGGGTGATATCAGCGAAGTCATTCTGGGGTTAATAAAAAATTTTAATGCAAGGGATATATGATCTGGGAACACTGTATATACATGTCACAATTAACTAAGAAGTGTTTTCTTTATGCATAAATAACATAAGTAACTGAGCTGTCCATTAAAAATGTAGGAAAAAAGTAGCCTGGAAACTTGGCAAGTCTGACTTACAAAGAGTTGATGTTAGTTACTTCATTATTAGTACATTTATCTGTTAAGGAAATCAGAAGGAATTCTGTCTGAATATATCTATTTTTATGTTTATTGGTGGTAAAAATGGACCTAAATGGGCTTCCATTTTTC
>NW_006340713.1:0-418 GCF_000327345.1 Myotis davidii
ATTTATTTATGATTCTGATAAGTTGTCATTGATAAGCTTTATGACTTCCCATCTCTCCCATTCTTTAGGAGACATATTAGCCTCTGCCATGAGAAACACACAAAACCTCCTACAGATGCCCTATGGCTGTGGAGAACAGAATATGGTCCTCTTCACTCCTAACATCTATGTTCTGAATTATCTAAACGAAACACAGCAACTGACTCCAGAGGTTAAGTCCAAGGCCATTGGCTTCCTCAATACTGGTGAGTGACTGAATGAGTGAGTGAAAACTTCACAGTATTACTTCAACAATAGATTGGGTTTCCCAATAGGCTTGAGTTACTTATCAATACTATGATATATTCGCTTATCATACTATGATAGTTCTTATGATAAGAATACTATGGAAGTTAATGTCATGGTAACTATACAGGGT
>NW_006340714.1:0-419 GCF_000327345.1 Myotis davidii
CTTAGGTTGTTTCCATATCTTGGCTACTGTGAACAATGCTTCAATAAACAGGTAAGTACAGATATCTCTTTGAAATACAGATTTATTTCCTTTGGCTATGCACCCAGCATGCCATGTGGTGGATAGAGACATTTTTCTATAGAATTGATTTTGATGATCTCAAGATGAAAAATGACTCAAAAGGATCTGAGATGTTGAAGCTACTTTTGTAATTGGCTTCCAAAGAATGTTTTTGAAACCCTGCTGTCATAAGGAAAGTGTGTGCTTGTTGGTAGGGCAATGAGCGCTAAGGGGGACTGTCAGGGTTTCCTTACACCCATGGACAACTGAACTCATGACTTTGAGAGTCCCTACCAGTTCTGATATTATCCAGGAATGTGGAAGTTCCTTCTTCTATAACTTCCCTTCCGGCGGGGGGG
>NW_006340715.1:0-418 GCF_000327345.1 Myotis davidii
AAGCTATTTGGAATACATATGAAGCCAAGTTATTTAATTTGATAAATGGTATACAAAAGATAATACATATGTAAGAAAACTAAATTTTGAAATTATTGAATTTTTTTTATGTTTAGACTATGTCTAAAAAGATGAGAAGGAAGAAATACCAGCTTATGGAATGAGATGCACCAAATGGTTAACTAACATTAGTTGTCCTTTTGAGATAGAATCGGAGATTATATAAACTTTCTTGAGTATCTTTCCTTTTTTATGAATGTATATTTCTAGTATGTCTAAAGTAAATTTAATAAAAGAAAAATATAGTTTATAATAATTATTAATTGACACCCCCAAAACATACATATTCACAAACACACAAACCATTCAATATTAAATGTATATTAAAACATACACAAACACACACACACACACACAC
>NW_006340716.1:0-419 GCF_000327345.1 Myotis davidii
CAACCAACTGAGCCACACTGGCCAGGGCAAGCTCTACTATTCTTAATGAGCTTAACTTTTTTGACTATAAAAGCCAGGTGTCTTGTCACAAATCTTTCTTGGTTTGAGACTATTGCCTGCTTCAATAAGGGCAAAGGATATGGAAGAGATGGAGAGAGGAATTTTAATTAATAATGCAATAGTCTTCCTGCCACATTTCCCCATCACTCCCAATTAGGGACAATTTCTCCATTTGTCTCTACCTCCCCAAAGGACCACTAGCTAGTCCATTAAACAGTCCCATGGAAGTGACTATGATCATTCAAAAGACTAAGAGAAGACCTTTGGGCTCCTATAATCCTCATCTCTGGTATATGTGTTCATTTCAATAGTGGCCTTCTCTAGAAAATGCCTCATTCTGTTAGTCATTTAAGGAAATT
>NW_006340717.1:0-419 GCF_000327345.1 Myotis davidii
CTACATTTTAAAAGACTGAAAACAACAGGAATAGGCAAAGATGTGGAGAAGCTACAGCCCTCATACTCTTCAGGGGAGAATGTAAAAAACAATTACACCCACTTTAAAGGATCGGTAAACCTGACATCTCTGTGACTTTTGGGGGCCACGGGATGAGTGGCAGACAGACAACAGAGGCATCTGCCTCCGAGGCTAGTGGGGCCAGCTGGCCTGACCATCCTGGGCAGACCAGGAGACAAGTTCTGGGACTTAGGGTTCAACACCAGTTCCCCCTCTGAGCTTCAGTTTCCACATTTGTGCAGAAGACTCCCGGCTTCCCAGGACAGAGTCCCCTTTTTTGGATTGTGAGCTTGGCATGGATGACCGTCAGAACCTCCCAGGAGAGTGGCTTTTCAGTTGTGGTTTAAGCTGCAGGTGGG
>NW_006340718.1:0-419 GCF_000327345.1 Myotis davidii
ACTTGTTCAGTGCTTTATTGAAACAAGGCCCTAACAGATGACTCATCAGGGCCTTCAAGGACAGCCCTTCCCACATCCTGAGATTAAAAAGTCAGAGGTGGTTCTGACCTTGTTTTAGCTGCCACCTCGACATTTCCTCTTGAATATTTTCAAACCTTAAAGTGTAAAGATTTTGTCCAGACAGACACATATATACTCCTGCCGAAGGCTGTCACGCTCACTGAAATGCTTCTACCCAGTGGTTTATGTGGGAGGCGTTGTGCATCTACAGCTCTCCGTCCATTTATCATCCATCCATTTGTCCATCCATCTGTTCATTCATGACAAGACAGCAGCAAGTTCTCACAAGTCAGGCCCCAGGGTTCACAGCAGGGGGGCTGGGCTTCCAGTGAGGTTAAGGACACAGACCTTAGCCCTCT
>NW_006340719.1:0-419 GCF_000327345.1 Myotis davidii
TTCTCTGATTGGCTTATTTCACTCAGCATAATAATAGTAATTTCTATGTTCATCCATGCTGTCCCAAAAGGTAAGAATCTTTCTTCATAGCTGCATACTATTCCATTTTGTAAATGTACTACAGCTTTTTTTCTATAGCACTCTTCCTCAGACTCCCACTGTTTATTGAAAGCCTGCATGTTTATCAAGGCACAGCTCAAATTCCATATCTTTATGTAGACTTACCTAATAACATCAATCTGATGTGGTTGTGTTCTTCTGCTCCTGTATGAGTTCTTCATTCATGCCATTGAAAAGATGCAAATTGAGTTATACAGCAACTATCTGTTTACATGTCTTCTGACTTTTGAAGACAAAAATTGTTTTTTTTAAATTTTATATTCCTTAAAGACAAATATCACATGATCTCACTTATATAT
>NW_006340720.1:0-419 GCF_000327345.1 Myotis davidii
CAGATCATGCAAAGGCCAAATTTGGGAAAGGTCTTAACATGCAGTCAATTGGAAGTCAACATATATGCCCAGACTTAAAAAAACACAGGAAACATTATGCAACTAAACACAAATATGCAAATATATAAATATACATATGCATATATAACCATTATTACAATTTATTTGAGAAATAAAGGAAGTTCATGTGAAGTGACAGAAAAAACATCACCAAATACTGTAAAGATGTACATATTACCATTTACATATTAAACATTTTCTCATGAGAATATTAAAATATTTATGACAACCCAAAGACTTGAATTCATCTCCATTTTCAAGATAAAATTCTTAGGCACAGAAAGATTGGCGGGTTTAAAAATATATTTTTATTAATTTAAGACAGTGGAAGGGAGAGGGAGAGAGAGCGATAGAAACAT
>NW_006340721.1:0-419 GCF_000327345.1 Myotis davidii
AAAATGTCCTGTTCTAGACTGTGTGTTACAAAAAGCTGAAAGATGGCTCACTTATTTGTTCATTCATTCACTCATTCATTCAACAAATGCTTATTGAGTGTCTACTATGTACTGACCATGCATACACTATTCTCAGCACTGGATAATCATAATCACAAGGTCTGTCATATGGAACTGGCATTATACTGGGAAGACAGCTGATAAAGATATAAACAGCTAAATAAGATGATTTCAGTTTATTATTCATTCTAGGAGTACTGTAAACTAGGAAAATTGATAAGGCAGATTTGAGTGGGTTGGGGGGATCCATATAAGTTAAGGTAGTCAGAAACGGCCTTTCTAAGGAGATGAAATTTGAGCTAAGGTCAGGTGGAGGAGGACCTAGCCATGTGATGATCTGGAAAGCACTTCCTAAGTCA
>NW_006340722.1:0-419 GCF_000327345.1 Myotis davidii
CCCTCACTGGCACTGAGTCACACTTTATATTTGAAGAGCATTGTTGATATATAATTCATATACCATACAATTCACTCTCTGTACAATTCAATGACTTTTGCTATATTCGCAGGACTATGCAACTACCACCACTACCTAATTTCAAACATTTTTATCACCACCAATCCCACACCCTTTAGCCATTACCACTCCAGTCTTCCAATCCCTCAGTGCTAATCTGCTTTCTGTCACTACAGACTTGACAATTCTGAATATTTCTATAAATGGAATAACACAATAGGTGTCTTTTCTTTCCCTTAGCATAATATTTTCAAGGTTCATTCCTGATGTACCAGTATTTCATTCCCTTTTATGGTAAATTAGAGGCCCGGTGCACAAAATTCATTCACGGGTGGGGTTCCTAGGCCTGGCCAGCAATC
>NW_006340723.1:0-419 GCF_000327345.1 Myotis davidii
GTGTTGCTTCCAAAACGACTTCCATGTTGGGGCAGCCTCCAGAGTGGGGGCGGCAGCCATGTCCTTCCTGTGCCCCGTCTGTGGGCCCTGCTCATTTCTGACCCTGCTCAGGCTTCCGTTATCCATGGTGATGGACCCAGAGTGCGGAGGACGCAGCCCGCGGGTGCCCAAGGCCTGTTGCCGTGTGTGCTGGTTTGTGCGTGTGCAGCGTTGTCAGCCGAGCACGGCGGGCTTGGCTTCAGGTGGCGGAACCCAGCGGGGTTATCTCACACATTTGCACTGCTCCACTCCTTGGGGCTTTTTCCTTCCAGCCTCTAAATGGGTACAGACACATGGGTCCCCCGTATGTGATCGCATCCAGGAAGGCAGAGCCATGGGCTGGGAAGTTTGCAGGGTGTGCGTGAGAGAGCAGCAGCCTC
>NW_006340724.1:0-419 GCF_000327345.1 Myotis davidii
AAAAAAGAGAAAGAAATGGGAATAGTCTTTACCAGCACAGCACAACTTAATGGGACCTGGCATACAGGTCCTCATACAGATAAACAATTTCATCACTGGAATCAATAACACCAGTTTCAATGACATCCAAGTCGCCTTTATTAAGTATCCTGTACACTTACTATCACCCTTCCTTGAATTGTCTTAAAAATCCACATAAAAATCCTTTGAGGGAGATATCATGTATCATTTTACAGATGAGTGCCACAAGGTAAAAGAAAGAAAACACAGCTTTTTGGGAGTGAGTCCTCAATGTGAGAATATGCAGCACTCTGAGCTTCAGAGGGCAAGAGAAATTTCAAAACAGCAAGCAGTCAGGACTCCAGAAGAAAGAATGGCAACAGTTTTTCTCAAAATACTGGTTAAAACCAATAAAAAAA
>NW_006340725.1:0-419 GCF_000327345.1 Myotis davidii
ATTGCATATAGTAACACAACTTTTTTCCTCACTGGTCTATCACTGGGCACTTGGCTTGCTCCCATATCTTGGCTACTGTAAGTAATGCTGCAGATCTAGAGTGGCATAGAGCCCAGAACTTAAAGCAGATGTTGTCACATAGTGTATACTCATATATTGTCGGAATGAATGAAGGAATGAATGAGCACATTCTTAGTGTAAGAGAATCCAAAAACAATGTCAGCATCATAATATACTCAGACTTAGTAAGAGGGTATGGCATCTCGTAACTCTCTCTTCTTCCCCCCAAAAACCAACCTTTATTTGGGGGTGGGGGGAACTTTTAAAGTCTTAATATTGAGAATTGTGTATTATGTAAAGATTTCTGGTATCATAGAAGAGATTTCCAACTGGACCAGCGGTTCTCAACCTGTGGGTCA
>NW_006340726.1:0-419 GCF_000327345.1 Myotis davidii
CACAAATTTTTGTGCATTGGGCCTCTAGTTTCAGAATATAATTTGTTGGGTTACCTACGAGGATAAAAATTATAATAGTCTCAGTCCTTGTGAATCTTTAAAGGTTTCCCTGATATTAGAGAACTCTTTTGTTAATATTTTGAAACCTCTAGGTTTCCATGGTCCATGGACCATGCAGAACAATTACAGAAGTGTGATGTTAATAATTTCTGGGGAGCTATCTTGAAGTTTGGGTAGGTAGTCAGTGGAGTTGCTGTGGCCACTAGATGGTACTTGAAATCCAGAAAAGCTGAATTTGACTCTTGAATGAAAGACAATGAAAACTAGGGCTAGCCATTCAAGGGGTTTATGATTGAAGAAAAGGGAAAATAAGCATGACTGTAATGGGTTTTGCAAGGGCTGCAGGTATTTGGAACAGA
>NW_006340727.1:0-419 GCF_000327345.1 Myotis davidii
TACGCTAATAACCATGTTTCTCCTCTTTTATTAGATAGGATGGGTAATTTCAAGACAGTAACAGTAGAGCATTAAACCAGTCTCAGGGTCCTTCTGAGTACAGGTCCCTATGTGACTGGATTGTTTGCATGCCACAAAGTCAGCCCTACCTAATTATTCCTTTGTCTACAATATTTAGATAAAGTGAATTTTTTCTTGAAGCTAAAAAATGTCAAGGATTATATTCCATGGATACATTCCACTTTGGCTGTTATGCATATTATCCATATTCTCCAACATAATGACTTTGTATTTTAATCCATCGAGATTGTTTACATTGGGTTTGCATGGCATGTGATAAACTCTCAGTAAATGTTTCACAGCAAAAAATATGGAACTCTTTTGATCTTTTTTAAAATATATTTTACTAATTTTTTACA
>NW_006340728.1:0-419 GCF_000327345.1 Myotis davidii
GGACTCAAATTCTAAGATGAGCATTATTTTTTTTACTCATTTCAATTCACTCAGCAAGTTTTAACTGAGACCTACTAGGTGTAATTGCAAGATTCTTGCTACTAAAACTCTTACTATGGGTCAGTGTGTTAGGCTCTAGACCAGCACAGCAGTGCGCACTTCTTCTGTAACATCAGAATGGAAGTGATAGTGTGGGAAGATAGAAGACGCCCTGCTAACTTAGGGGAGGTGGAAATAAACAATGTAAAATAAGTGAAGTTTTCCTACATCCTAAAGCAACTTTCTGCTGGCACCCATATCAAATTCTATCTTTAGAGATATACCCAGGAGTGGGCAAAGGTAGGTTTTCAGCTGTTCATATGCAAAATACAACAATTACTAAACAATAAGCCTATCTAATAATAGACAAACATGGTAAT
>NW_006340729.1:0-419 GCF_000327345.1 Myotis davidii
TTCTGCTTTTCTGCTCTTTTGGACCATGCCGCCTTGTGGTACAAATAAACGAAGATTGTACTCTGGGATCATATAAAATCGATTTTCATAATGCTGTTTGTTAGTACTTTTCCTTTTAAACTTTTTTTTCCTTTTTTGTGTGCATGGGGTGGAGTGGGGAATAAAGCCATAATTATCTCTACCCCAAAGAATGTCAAATATATTACATAGTACTTGTCAACAGCATACAACAGAACTCAACAGCTAAGTTGCTTCTCCCCCCCTTATTGCACAACAAAAAAATGCATCTACAGAGCAAAATGAAGTGGCTGATAAGAGCGATATTTCTGTCCATGTCTGACAAAGACCTGCACTGGTGACCAACCTCCACCTGATCCTTTAGGTCCGTGGTTGGCAAACTGCGGCTCACGGGCCACATG
>NW_006340730.1:0-419 GCF_000327345.1 Myotis davidii
AAAGCAATTAGTTACTTACAAGGGAGCTCCCATATGATTATCAACTGACTTCTCATCAGAAAGGATTGACATGAAATATTCAAAGCTATGAAAAGAAAGGACTGACAACCAAAATTACACAACAAAGCTATCATTTAGAACTGAAGGAGAGATAAAAAGGTTCCCAGATAAGAGAAAACTGAATACTTCATCATCACCAAAACACTATTAGAAGAAATGTTAAAAAGACTTCTTAACACGAAGAAAAAGAAAGATAAAAAAATGTAAATAGTAAACCCTGCACCCTCCCCCAAAAATTCTAGAAATAGCACACCCAATGGCCAGCTTTATACCACACCAGAGTATCAACCAACCACCTCCATAAAAGACACACCCAAAGAGCAGTCTCAGCAGGCACCAGAGCCCCACTAAAGCAAATT
>NW_006340731.1:0-419 GCF_000327345.1 Myotis davidii
TCGAGTCCGACGTAACCCGAGGACTGTCCGTACACAGACGCGCCAAGAGCCGTAAAGGTGGCCCCCGCCCTGCTCTGCTGTCCCTTTGGCTTCGGGACTTTGTGAGTTCGGCTCCACGGAGTCTCTGAGCCAACGCTGGTCAGGGCAGGAAGCAAACCGGGGCCCAAAGGGCCAGGGGCACTTTCTCACCATTGGGGAGGTCTCCGTGAGGGCCTTCCTGAGGCCTTCCCTCCCCTGCTCTGTCGGCCCAGCCCGTTGCTATGCCGGGTCCGGTCTCCATTTCCCTGCCAGCACGCCAGCTTTCTGCCCAGCACGGCACCCTTTCCTCTCCCTGCTGAGGCCAGGAGCTCCAGCTCCTTATTCGATCTAGTAGGTGCTCAATAAACATTTCTCCAAGGGAAGGGAAGGGAAGGGAAGGG
>NW_006340732.1:0-419 GCF_000327345.1 Myotis davidii
CTACCTCAGGACCTTGGCACTTGCTGTTGTAGCTGCCTGGAACATTTTCCCTGTAGATTCCACCCTAGAACTTATGTGTGTGCCCATGAATACATCCAGCTGCTGCATCTCAAGGACTTAGTCCCCTTGTGCTAAGGAGCTAGGAGCAATCCAAAGACTGGTGAAGCTGTACCTGAGATACTCATCTTTCTGATTGGGGTGACACTGTGACCTTGGAAGCACTTGAGTTCAAGTTTACCACTCAAGCAGCAGCAAAGGGACAACATGAGACTAAGAGAACTCTCACAGCTTTTGCATTTGCTGTTCCCTGTACCTGGAAAACCCTTCTCTCAAGTCTTCTCATGTCTGGCTCCATCTTATTATTCCCACGTCAGCTCAAATGTTGCTCCCCTTCCAGTGGTTCTCAACCTTCCTAATGC
>NW_006340733.1:0-419 GCF_000327345.1 Myotis davidii
GCACAAATTTTTTTGCACTGGGCCTCTAGTCTAAATAATATTAGGCATAGAAAATAATGTTATGTGGTTTTAGTAAAAAAACTATAACAAGTTAACAACGTGGGACATCCACAGAAAACTAGTCTACCTGGTGGAAACTGATTACACATAGCTGTCAGTTCAGAAGATAATGATTCTGGATGAGTTTGACCAAAATAAAAATATATTAATTTTTCCTTCAATGATAATGAAAATGTAACTGGCTAGATCTATATTGCTTTATTATTATTTAGTTTATCTAAATGTGAATTTTCCCAACTTTTGAGCTAATATTCACTGGATTTCCATCATCTATTACAAGCGTCACTAAGATTTTCACCACCCAGGAGTGTCTGGTGTGGCCACTGGATTCCAACTTCAAGCAGGTTGGTCTGATGGGT
>NW_006340734.1:0-419 GCF_000327345.1 Myotis davidii
TTTCTTATTGACCTAAAAGATAACTATTTCAATATAGATTCAACACAATAAATACACACAAAAAAATTCAGTAAGTTACTTCATAGATAATAACAAAATGTCTTTAAAATTTATATGGAAGGGCAAAAGACCCAGGATAGCCCACACAATAATAAGAACAAAGTTGGAGGCGTCACACTACCCAATTTCAGGTTTCATTATAAATCTACAGTAATCAACAGTGCAGTTATTGTTACAATGTAGAGACACAGATCAATGAAACAGAATAGAAAGTCCAGAAATGACCCACATAAACATAGTCAATTATTTTTTGACAATGGTATGGAGGCAATTCCAAGAAGAAAGGATTGTCTTTTCAGCAAATTGTGCTGATACAATTGGACAGCCTTACACATACACACACACACACACACACACAC
>NW_006340735.1:0-419 GCF_000327345.1 Myotis davidii
AGTCAAAAAGTTTGCCCACCCCTGGTCCAGAGCATGGCTTCGGCTAATGAGTACGTCCATCCCATGGACTCATTTGGTGACTGAACTTGAAAAGTTCATTACTGACTTGTTCAAAACCAGGATGGCACACAGACCTACCTTAGTGGTTTAATGTAATTCTTCTTAGGAAAGCAAACAGATTGAGCAATCATTTAATTCAGAAACAAGTTGCTCAATGTACGTCGACTGAAAATAACAAGCCTGAGTAAGGGAAACCATAAAGCAGAGGCATGCACTAGCTATCCCTGCTTCTTGATTGATTTCACATTTACAACAAAGCCCTCATTATTATAAAGGATCTGGGAAGGTCACCTGGAGGCATCTCACTACCCATAGAGGGATCGCTCGAGGAGCTGAAAGCACCAAATTAACTTCCCACA
>NW_006340736.1:0-419 GCF_000327345.1 Myotis davidii
TAATTAAGGCAAATTACTCACTGTCTCTCACTCGTCTGAATCTTGGCACAGGTGGTTCTGTCTGTCGCTGGAACGCTTCAGCCATTCTCTTAAAGTGCAATGACCCATCCTTTGGGACTTGGTCAGTAATCATTTCGTAACCCCGTGGCTGCATTGAGTTGGTCATTCTCTCCTTTCTCACTTATGTGGTGGTTTTTATTTCAGTATGTCCCAGGAGGAGTTTTCATGAGTGCAGGCACTGGGTCTGATTAGCTCTCCCCTCCATAGGGCCTGGCAGGCTAAATGCTAACTGCATGGTGACTGAACAGTTATTCTTTTCTCTCTTCTCTTGTTATAGGTCTGGAATGAGGTTTCAGGAACCAAGGAATTGTGGAGGTGAGTGAATGAAAGAAGAGCTATATGTGGTTGGCACAGTGTCT
>NW_006340737.1:0-419 GCF_000327345.1 Myotis davidii
GGCTAAGAATACTGTTACATGTTCAAAGTTGCTAAAAACAAAACAGAATATGTAACAGAGATTTTAAGGTTTTTTACATGGCCTTCAAAGCCTATGTTATTTACCATCTGGCCTTTTACAGAAAGTTTGCATGCAGAGCCCGGTAGAAGTTGGTCTTTCCTTGCCAGTTCTGACCACGATGTGAATGAGTCTGTCACAGGACCACATGGCGTTCATTCAGAAATCCTGAAAATCCTTACCGAGGCTTCTCATGTGCAGGAGGCCAGGTGTGCAGGATGCTCGCTGCCTGTTAGAGGGCTTAGGTTTTAGTCAGGGGGGTAAACATTTAACAGATTGCACAGATAATTAATTAAAATAATGAAGGAGTTCTGAAGGCTATTTTGGTTCTAATAAGTGGTTTTAATCTAAATTTGAAGAAT
>NW_006340738.1:0-419 GCF_000327345.1 Myotis davidii
TATCCACTGAGCCAAACCAGTTAGGGCTAAAGGCTGTTTCTTTAACAGTGAATTAGTGACAGGAGGCAGGGATTGCTAGTCTTTACAGTAGTACTAAAGGATTTAGGTAGATGCTATCATTTTACTCTCACCATAAGACACTAAGATCCACTGAAATAAATTATTTAACACACATGAATAGGTAAGAGGCTAAAATATATAGATTTAATATTGTTGCAGCTGAGGTGTGACTATATTCTCCTATTTTCTATTTATTACCCATTCTTTTCCTCATCCTATTTCAAGCCTTTTACATAGTAGGTGCACTAAACAAACATGTATTCAATAGATAAATGCTGGTACTGTGGTCCAGGGAGGAGAGGGTGTTGGTGGCTAACGTGGTGAGATGTTTTTAAAGTATATTTTTATTGATTTCAGAG
>NW_006340739.1:0-419 GCF_000327345.1 Myotis davidii
GACCAAGTGCAAAACACCGCTAGACACAGGTCACTAATAGAACAGTCCCTATTCTCAAGGTGCGTAGGAGTCCCCCGGTTAAAATTCATCAGCCCCTCCTTCCTCTTGTGGAAGCCACTGTCATGGTGGTCTTATTTGAAGTCAGGCTCTGGGAGGGTCCATCTCAGGGGACACTTCCCTTGCAAAGTTTGTCTCAGGAATCCTACCGTGTCTGCAGGCAGCTCCAGTCTCTAACTCTCATCACCTCTCTCTCTGCCCCCACTGACCTACTATTTTGAGTGAAGAGAAGAAGTTAGAAGCAGGATAGTAGAGTAGTTAAGACATGTTCTAGGTTCCAACCTCCGCTCTGCTGCTTCTACCAGACAAGCTTTATAACATCTCTCCTCCCCTGTCAAATGGGGACAGAGCAGCCCCTGTCT
>NW_006340740.1:0-419 GCF_000327345.1 Myotis davidii
TTATTTTCCCCCAGCTAAAGTGAAATGAAAATATTGAGGGAATGGGGCATCTCAACAATCACTGGACGGGAATCCCTTAATGATGGGATATGAAATTCAGTCTCTAAGTCCCATTACATAAAATATTTTCTCTGGAACAGGAAAAAATCTAATTGCTATTTATACAGCCTGTCTAGATAAATTTCAATGTTAGTGTCAATCTTTCTTGGGAGTATTTTATATTATGTATAACTTAAATCAGAACATGTATTCAAAGGGATAGTAAACTCACTGATTCTCATGTGTGATGAGAAAAGTGGAAATTGAAGCTTGGGGCCAGGGAGTAGCACTGAGAATTCTCTAAGACCATGATATCAGAGTATCAATTCCCTAATGTAAATGCAATTTCAGTAAACTTTAAGCAATGATTTAT
The DNA here is from genome assembly GCF_000327345.1 of Myotis davidii. NCBI lineage: Eukaryota > Metazoa > Chordata > Mammalia > Chiroptera > Vespertilionidae > Myotis > Myotis davidii. The sequence continues at coordinate 413 of NW_006340740.1, forward strand.
TTTTTTT
>NW_006340741.1:0-419 GCF_000327345.1 Myotis davidii
TCAGCGACACTTGCTACATGCCAGGCACTGTACCAGGTGTGGATAACACAGCAGTAAATATAGCAATTCACTCTTCCTGCCCTTTAGCTGTTCCCACTCTCATGGGACAGGCTGTAATCAACTTGACCCTGACCCCTCATTTCTATAAAGCACTGATTCTCAACTGGGGAGCTAGTCCCCCCACTCAAGGAACATTTGGCCACGTGTAGAGATATTTTTATTGTCACCAGGGGCGAGGGGCGATATTACTGGCATCTTGTGGGCAGAAACCAGGGATCCTGCTAAATATTTTTAATGCATGGGACAGCACCTTCCCCTCCCCCAACTCTAGAGAATCATTTGGCCCCAAATATCAATAATGCCAAGTTGAGAAATCCTGCTTCAAACCTTCATTTAGTTATTGGGCCAGGCCACGCAGC
>NW_006340742.1:0-419 GCF_000327345.1 Myotis davidii
TTTTAAATAAACTTCCAACAAGGTGAGTCAATTTGCAAATGAGAAATATAGCTATGGTTTAATTCATCATCCATTATGACAAATAGCTGAGTTTTTACCAATTTATCTTCATAATCAATTTTATAGCTTTATTGTGCTATACTTGGCACAATACAGTGCCCCTATTTAAAGTGTACAGTCGGGTGAGATTTAGCATATATATTCATCTATGAACCATATGCTAAGGAATATATCCATCACCTTTGTACATGTCCTTGTGATCTCTTATAATCTCCCTTCCTGCCAAACCATGGTGCCCAGGCAAACATTGGTCTGTCTTCAGTCTTTTAAAGTAGTTGCTTTTTTCTAGAATTTGATATGAATGGGAGGATGCAGTATGCACTATATTTTTGTACAGTTTTTTTCATCACCATTTTTTT
>NW_006340743.1:0-419 GCF_000327345.1 Myotis davidii
ATTACTGTAGCTTTGTAATATATTTTCAAATCAGAAAGTGTGAAGTCTCCAGCTTTGTTCTTGTTCCTTGCCCATCTGTCTTAGTACGTTTGGGCTGCTATAAGAAAATATCACAAAATGGGTAGCTTATACAAAATAATAGTTTATTTTTCATAGTTCTGGAGGCAGGATGTCTGAGATCAGGGTGCCAGCATGGTCACGATGATGAGCGCTCTCTTCCAGGTTGCAGACTTCTTATTGAATTCTTACATAGTGGAAGAGACAGGGAGCTCTTTGGGACTTCCTTTATAAGAGCACTTATACTAGCTCTGGCCAGTGTACTCAGTGGTTAGAGTGTTGGCCCACGCACTGAAGGGTCACAGTTTCGATTCCCAGACAAGGGCACATGCCTGAGTTGCAGGTTCAATCCATGGCCCTGG
>NW_006340744.1:0-419 GCF_000327345.1 Myotis davidii
AAAAGAAATTAATGTCATATGTTATACTCCCCCTTCCCATAAGTACAGAGAGAATTCTCCCAGTCAGGAAGTAAGATGCCTTTGAGGTCCTACAGCCCTTAGTGGGCTTCAACTCTCTGACTGATTTTGTTGACTCAAACTTCCAGAAAATGGAGGCCCCTTGGGGGTGAGGGGACAGGGTGGTTTGACTTGATGCCTTGGCAAAGCTACCAAGCATATCCCCTTTTTAGGTACCTATTAACTTAGCCTTGAGCTCTCTTACACTGAATGTCTGCCTCCCAAAGACCTCTGACTTGATTGTGGAGTGTATCATCTTAGACCAACTAACAAGATGGAAAGGACTTCATGGTATGTTCAAAAATACAGCTCTCCTAGTCCCAGCAGTATCCGCCGTACATGAAATAGTAGCTATCCCTTAG
>NW_006340745.1:0-419 GCF_000327345.1 Myotis davidii
TTAAGTTGTTTTTTTTAAAGAACAATTTGGTTCACAGCAAAGTTGGGAAAACAGTACAAATTCCCATTATTTTTTTGAAAAATTGCTATTTAATTTTACAAAGAACAGATCTTTAAAAACTCAGAATATTATAGATATTTTGAATATTCCTGCTCCCACATTTTAATTATTTCTATTCCTCAGAGCTAACCTGTTGGTTAGGAGTGTACCTTTTTCTGTATGTTTGTATATATATATGTATGAGCCAGAAGAAATTTAAAGTATTATTTTTGTATTTTATTTATTATACAAATAGGGTTACATTTTATGTATTGTGGTATTTCTGTCTTTGATTCAGTAGTATGCCTTGATAGTATTCCACGTTGGTACATAAAGATACTTATTCTGCCCTGGCCAGTTGCTCAGTGGTTAGAGCACCA
>NW_006340746.1:0-419 GCF_000327345.1 Myotis davidii
GATAGATAGATAGATAGATGATAAATAGATAAATGATAGATAAAAGTAGATGATAGGTACATCTAAATCTATAAAAATGTTTTCTTACCTCAAAATGGGGGCAGAGAGACTTCTTTCTGGGACACCTAGACCCAGACTAAAAATGTTTTCTTCTAACTATCACCTGGGAGGATTGGCATGTTTTTTGGTGTTTTTTATCTATTTCTTTAGCCATGCCTCTAATGCACAGGTGTGTTAAAAAATACCAAATACTTTTAATTTGTAACTCCTCATGTTTCCTATTTGTCTTTGTCGTTCAGCCTATTTTTATCAATGTTTTGCACTGTAAAAATGAGGATACTCCTAAGCAAAACATCAGCAAACTATATCTAGAAACATATAAAGAGGATCATTCACCATGGCCAAGTAGGATTTATCCC
>NW_006340747.1:0-419 GCF_000327345.1 Myotis davidii
CTGGATAGCCACATGCAAAAGAATAAAACTGGATGCTTATCTGATTCACTCACAAAAATTAACTTGAAATGGATTAAAACTTAACTGTAAGACCTGAACCATAAAACCCCTAGAAGAAATCGTAGGGAAGATGCTCCTTGGCATTGGTCTTGGCAGTGACATGACACTAAAAGCACAGCCAACAAAATAAAAAATGAATAAGTGGACCTACACCAAACAAAAACTCGTCTGCACAGCGAAGGAAATAATCAACAAAATGAAAAGGCAATCTATGGAATAGAAGAAAAATATTTGAAAATCACACATCTGATAAGGCACTAATATCCAAAACATATTAAGAACTTAACAGCAACACAAAACAACACCAAAACACAAATCCTAGTTAAAAATGGCCAAAGAACCTAAATAGACATCCTATA
>NW_006340748.1:0-419 GCF_000327345.1 Myotis davidii
GTGTTGTCAGTCCTCTTACTTTAGGACTATTGTTTATCTTGAGAACACATATATGTATGAGTCAGTGTTCTCCAGGAAAAACAAAACCAACAGGTTGTATATAGACACAGGAAGAGATTTACTATAGCAAAAATGACTCATGTGGTTATGGAGGCTGACAAATCTCAGACCTGCAGGGTGAGCTAGGTCTCCAGGAAAGCCAATGGCATAGTTCCAGCCCAAAGGACAGCAGATTCGAGACCCAAGAAGAGCCAATGTGTCAGTTTGAATCCAAAGGCAGAACAAAGTCAATGTTCCAGTTCAAGAGCAGTCAGGCGGAAAGAATTCTCTCTTACTCGGGGATGGCTAGTGTTTTTGTTCTGTTCAGTCCCTCAATAGATTGGATGAGGCCCACCCATATTAGTGAGGGCATTCTGCTT
>NW_006340749.1:0-419 GCF_000327345.1 Myotis davidii
CAAAATCATTCGTTGTTGGGAAATGTCAATTAAAACCACAATGAAGTGCCTGTATGCACCTATCAAAGCATCTAAAATGAAAAATAGTGACACCACCAAATGTTGGGGAGGCTGAGGACAGACTGGATCACTCATACATCTCTGCTGAGACTATAAAAGGGGACACAGACTCTGCAAAAACACTTTGGCTTGAAGAGGAGGCGGGCGGCAGAGAGGTGGGCGTGCCTGCCAAGTTCGGCAGGTGCGCCCTTGTGGTGAGGGACTGTTCGGTGGCTTGGCTGTGTCCGTGTCCAGGTCCTGGCTGTGATGTCCTCCTATTGTTGTAGATGATGATACCACTGGGGGAAACGGGGTAAGGGGCACGTGGTTCCTCGCTAATAGTTCTCACAACTGCATGTGAATCTGCAATTATCTCAAAA
>NW_006340750.1:0-419 GCF_000327345.1 Myotis davidii
TAGGGTGGTGAAGGCCTGGGGTGGGGGCAGGGCGGGCTGGAGGGGGTCACTGGGGCAAATAAAGGGGACATATCTACTACTTTCAACAATGAAGATGTAAAAAAATACCTTTAACTTAATCCTGAAAAAACGTAGTGAGGTAGCTATTGCTGCACCATTTTTAATAAATGAAGACATTCAAGTTCAAAGAGATGAAGTGATGTCCACAAAGGCGCTCAAAATGCTGGTGGATGATCCCAGAAGGTGTCATGGGCACCCACTGATTCATCTCGTAACCGCCCATTCTCTATTCGAGCCTAAGGGTGTTGGCTTTGCTTTAGTTTTCTACTGAACCTTCTCCTAAATCTTCTTTATGGCCTCTTGATTTTTAAATCCCAATTTTTTTCTCAGTGGTCATGGTTGTCAAAACCTGTGATACC
>NW_006340751.1:0-419 GCF_000327345.1 Myotis davidii
ACAAGAAGGTGGCCATCTGCAAGCCAGGAAGAGAGATCCGCATTAGTAACCGGTAAATATTTATGAAAAAATCCACTTTATTAGCCAGCACGACTATTAGCAGGTGCACCGGTTAATGATATGGATTTTTCCATAATATGTGCCGGTTAATAATGCGGACTTTTTCCATGAAATGTATACTGGTATATATAAAAAGATTCACTTTGATCCTTCCCTAACGTATCTCACACAAAGACACAGCTCAGAGACTGATTTATTTCTACTCTATGTTGGAAAACATCATGACACCAGCTCCTGGGAGCCGTGTGGAAGCCCCACTCTTTTCATCCTGGGAGAAGGCTGTCTCTCCCCCTTTCCACTCTGAGGCATCTTCTTCCTGGTTCCTCGTCTATTTCCAGCCACTGTTCAAAGCCAAGTGC
>NW_006340752.1:0-419 GCF_000327345.1 Myotis davidii
CAATTCAATCCCCACTCCATCTTCAATTTGGGGTGTGGTGAAGAAGGACACTTTATTTAGTGCGAAACAGCTCAATTTTGATACAGCAGGGCTGTAAAAACAGCACAGCTGTGAGGTGGCCTCGGGGCCAGGCAGTCCCAGGGCCAGGCCCCTCTCCAGCTAGATACCTCTGCTACTCACTGGTCTGCTTTGCCCTGCACTGGTCTGCTCCGTTCTGTTCCAGTCTGCTCTGGCCCGTGCTGGTCTGCTCAGCTCTACTCAGCTCTGCTCAGTGAGACATCTTTGATGTTTCAGCTCCCACCAAGGAATAGTGGTCTTCAGTGAAAAATGCGCTCTCCAGTCCACAGGGGAACTGGCTTATATAGACAGAAGTCTCCACTTCTGGTCCTGATTGGTCCATCCTCATGTAAATGAGGACT
>NW_006340753.1:0-419 GCF_000327345.1 Myotis davidii
TTTTTTTCCCTGAGGAGGAGGTTGATTAGACTATGTTGATTATTAATTTTTGCCTGAAATAGTGAAGCAGAACAGCATATGCCTTGAGCCATCTAATTTTATTCAGTTTGTGTATCAGTTTGATCGCTTGGCTTTCCTGTTTGCTCCTGTGGTTCTAGTAAGTGTAGAATGATTTGCAATACTCTTTTCTGAGAAAATGAAATGCCCTCAAAGGCCTTGCGTGAGAGACAAGTACTTAATGTGAGAAGAGTTTTGTTTTGTGTCACTTGAACCTTGGCCTTTCCACTAGAGCTTTTGACAAGAGTACTAAATCTGGAAGTAGCCTCTTGTTTATCCTATTATGGGTACTTGTGTGCCTTAAGCATTGGACTGAAACCTCCAATTCATTTCTAAGAGACCTTAGACACTGACCAGATAGT
>NW_006340754.1:0-419 GCF_000327345.1 Myotis davidii
AAAAAGGGAAAAAGAGACACTTTTGAATAAATAAATTGCTGTTCCAAAGCTATTTCCTCAGAACTATCTTTGTATAACAAGAGCAGCTATCACTTTCTATCTCTTTATCCTGCTTTATTCTTCTTTTTACATACCTATTTTACATATATTTATTGTTTGTTTATCCATGTGAATGTGAGTTTTATGAGGATAGAGACCTGATATATTTTGCTATTATTTTATCTCCAACGCTTAAAACAATCCCTGACAAATAATAGCTGTTCAACAAATACTTGTTGAATTACTATGTTGAATGAAAGGCTGATTTTTATTTAAGTTCTTTGTCAAAATATTATTTTTCATGATTTCCTCATAAATATTTGATGCTGAGGATTTTTCTTCACAGGATTATCTAACTCTTTTACACAAGAATCAGTCCC
>NW_006340755.1:0-419 GCF_000327345.1 Myotis davidii
AATGAATCTCAAAAACATGTTGAGTGAATGAAACCCGACATAGAAGAGCAGATACTGAATGATTAAAATTTATATGAAGATCAGAAACAGGCAAAACTAATCTACAGTAATATGAGCCAAAAGGTGATTGCCTTGGAGAAGTAACAGGAATGAACTGTCTAGAAGAGGCATGAGGGAGCTTTGTAGGGTGAAGAAAATGTTCTGTACCTTGCTTGAGTGCCAGTTACAATTGTCAAAATGCATCAACCTGTATTTTATTGTTTGTAAACAATTCCTCAATGGAAAAAAAAAAGAAAATACAAAGAAGGAGCACAACAGCTTATTGAAGAGACTATTTTACTGCTTTATAGAGGCAGTTTCCAAAGTCTTCGATGAGAAAGAAAAGAAAATTCTGAAAAGGGTGCTGGTGTTTTCCCCAG
>NW_006340756.1:0-419 GCF_000327345.1 Myotis davidii
GTCAGGACACAATAAAGTGGAGATTAGCACTCCAAGAACTTGAGATGATAGAGAATAAAATAATGAAGGGACGATAAATAAGAAAACACAAGAAGATAAAGATGAAATGAACCAGTTGCTTACTAAAGGAAAGAGGAGTTAGAATGTGATATAGACATATTCCCACAACTCACTCATTTATAATGGATTCAAATAGAAACCAAAAATTGCAGTTAAGTTTCAAGTGTTTTGATTGCTATCCTTTGGAATAAATTACCTGTAGGGGTTATGGGAACTGAATCATCCGACTCTCCTAAGAGTATATTTAAAACCACCTGATGGATTTAGTTTAGAGCATAAATGCATACACTTTTTGTAGATTTCTGAGCTGCGGTATGAATACATTTTCCATAGAAATGTTTTTCTAGTTTTTACCTTTC
>NW_006340757.1:0-419 GCF_000327345.1 Myotis davidii
TCTCTCTCTCTAAAAATTAATAAAAATATATTTTAAACAAGAGAGCACAGGATTTGCTGATGGATTTAGTATAGGATATAAGGACGAGAGGAAATCGATGATGACTCCTAAATTTCTGATACAAACAACTGGGTAACAGATGATACATACCATCATCTACTATTGAAAATTTGAGGGGATGGAAAGGTTTAAGGTGGTGGGAAGTGGTGGGCAGGAGTCAGGGCTCTATTTTTGTACTGATTTGCCCATTAAACAGTTTCCCCATACAATCAAAATTTCCTTATAAATACAATTTAAGACTACTTCATTAATTGGTGCCCATTAATACAGAACTTATAAAACTCCAAACATAAGGTCTTCTTTCAAAACATACATCACAATTGTACCCCAAAAATGTAAAATCATTATATAGATCAAAA
>NW_006340758.1:0-419 GCF_000327345.1 Myotis davidii
AAAAAAACTCATTGACTTCTGATGGTAGATCAAGTTTTGATAATTGCTTCAAGTTAGTTTCCTGTGACAATTGCCAAAGCCTAAAAGGCATTTATGTTAAATCTGTGAATGCCAAGAATCTCTTATAAGGCAAAACTAAATACTGGATTCTCATGTACCAGTAAACCAAATAAAATTACAGCTGTTTTAAAGATGTAGAACCACAGTACATATATTATAACCTTCAGATAGGGAAAAATACAAAGGGAGACATAACAAATGAAAAATGTTTGCCTACACGATAATTGAAGAGTATCATGTGTCACAATAACTTTAAATTAAAAGATAGACTAGGAAAATATATGCTCTAAATATGATAGATGGTCTGGCAAATACCTGGCCTTGTGTCTCTCAGTAGTTCTCAACCTTCTGGCCCTTTA
>NW_006340759.1:0-419 GCF_000327345.1 Myotis davidii
ATATCCTCACCAGGTTCCAACGTTGTCATCCGTAAAATTAGGATTAAAATAAGCAAGCTTTCTGGTTCCAAAGGTTGGCATGCAGGTAAACATAGGCAAAACAATAATAGCGATAACTCTCGTGGCCCTCGCCAGTCATTACATCACAGAACTGTGTATCCTCGTTCTACAAATGAGACAACTAGGGCTAAGTGAGCATCCAGTGAGTTGTAGCCCATCTGGTCTGAATCCCTCATTCTTCCTGTTCTCTTCCTCTTCCTGTTCTCTCCCCCTGACTCCTAATAGTATTGCAAATGAAAATACTTAGCCAGCTACAAAGTTCTGTTTTACCAGATGAAATTTCAGTCTTATAAACTAACAGAAAAGGTCTCATTACTCCACTTGATTTTTTCTCTATTTCTCCTGATAAAATCTTTGTT
>NW_006340760.1:0-419 GCF_000327345.1 Myotis davidii
TAAGATAATTTAAAAACCATATGCATATTCAAATTCATACATTCGCACATACACATCCATCCATGCTGAACTCATCTATGTAACCAGCTGCCTACTTAACATCAGTTTTAACCATAATGTCTGCAAAATCAAACTCCTGATATTTTTCACCCTGCTCCCCAAACTTGATCCACCAACAGTCCTCCATAATTCAATAGGGGCAATTCATCCATATATTAGCATCTTTCCTGACTCATTTCTTCACTCACATCTCATATCCAAATCCCCTATCAAATCATCACTTCACATCACCCCACTGCCCTCATCCTGTACAAGTCACCAGCATCTCTTACTTGGAGTATTGCAATAGCTTCCTAATTGGTCTTCTTTCATTTGACCTTTCTCTGTTACACTCTAATCCAAGCATGTCAAACTCAAAG
>NW_006340761.1:0-419 GCF_000327345.1 Myotis davidii
AACATTTGGCAATGTCTGAAGACATTTTTTGTTGCCACAACTATAGTAGGGGTGTTATTGGCATCTAGTGGGTGGAGGTCAAGACTGCTACTGAACATTCTACAACACACAAAACAGACCCACAACAAAGAAGTATCCAGCCCAAAGTGTCAGTAGTGCTGCGGCTGAGAAATACTGCTCTGGCATGTAGATGGATGGAGTGTCTCCATACTTAAAATGCCATAGACCAGGTCTTGGTCTGGCTGCACAGGAATCCATTATTTCCCCCATTTTCCTTCCTTCGTTAGTGTTTCAGAAACTTACATTTCTCTTTTCCTTAAAGATAAAGTCGTTATTTGTTCTACCAGAACTATCATCTTCTTTTTTGTTTTTGGTAGCAGCTTTGTCCTTTGGTAGCATGTAATCTCTAGAAAAAAAAA
>NW_006340762.1:0-419 GCF_000327345.1 Myotis davidii
TGGCTGGCAATGTTTACTGGAGATTGCCATCGCTGAAACGGATGCCTCCGCAATCAAAGCTTAAGTCAGGCACTCGCGTTACAAAAAAGAAAGAAAAACCCACACGCACTGTCAGGACGTACACAGCACTAGGTAAATATCATTATCCCCAAGTCGCAGTGGGAAATACAGGCACAGAGAGGTCACTGGACTTGCCCAAGATCACACAGCAGCTAAGTGGGGGAGCGAGGGTTTGAACCCAGGCTCCGGTTGCAGGCTCTTAGCCACTTTGTCACCCTACCTTATTACACATTGCTTAATAGATTCAATTCCACTTGTCCCAGGATTCCTTTGGGTCGCTTCCTGAAGGGTGTGTTTGTCATGGGTCTTCTGGCAGGAGGAAGTCAATATTGACCGGGTTGGTCAACAGGGCCCCTCTC
>NW_006340763.1:0-419 GCF_000327345.1 Myotis davidii
AAAAAGTTTGCCCACCCCTGGTCTAGGCTGTGGCCAGGCTGAGATTCCATGGTTGCACTTGGTGAGGGGGACCTCCAGGTCTATAATCTCTCATTTATGCCGAAACTGTTGCTTCATCCCAGGTTCATTCTCTTGGGTTTCCAAACTGTTTCTTGACCTGGGGAGCTTTTACACAATGCTGATGCCCGGGCCCACCCTCAGAAGTTTTGATTTAATTGGTATCGATGGGGGCATCAGTTATGGATCTCAATGTGCAGTCAGGGTTGTAATTCATTGGGTTAAGCCTTTGCTGACATGGAGAAGCCTCCAGCGAGATGCAAGTACTCTGTCAGCAGCACTCCACGAACCTGAGAGCAGAAAGCAGGCTCTACACCCGCCCTGGGCAGTAGCGTGGAGCACACTTCACCGTGTATTTCTTC
>NW_006340764.1:0-425 GCF_000327345.1 Myotis davidii
AATAAAAAGTATTATACACCATGACCAAATGGGATTTATCCCTGTAATGCCAAATGGTTTTACACATGCAAATCAATAAATGTAACAGAGTATATTAATTAAATGAAGGATAAACATCACCTATCTGAACAGATGCAAAAAGCATTTGACAAAATGTAACATTTTTTAAATGGTTAAAACCCTCAGGAAATTGCATATAGAAGAAACACTTCAACACAATTAAGGCCAAAAATGAGCTAACATTAACGGTCATTAGGATGGAGAAAAAAACAAAGCTTTTTCTCTAACATCAAGAACAGGACAAGGATGCCCACTCCCACCACCCTGATTCAATATAGCATCGGAAGTACTAGCTATAGCAGTTAGGCAACACAATGAAATAAAAGGCATCTAAATAGAAAAGGAAGAAGTAAACCTGTCATTAT
>NW_006340765.1:0-419 GCF_000327345.1 Myotis davidii
GTGTTAGATTGGTACTTCCCAAACAGTAATGAATGTACAAATGACTCCAGGATCTTGTTAAAATGCAGGCCATGATTCAGTAGGTCTTGGATGAGGCCTGAGATTCCGCATTTCTAACAAGTTCCCAGGTGCTAGTGCTGCTGGCCCTTGGACCACACTTTGAGTAGCAAGGCCCTATGGTTGCAAATACATGCATTGGCAGCAGAATGAGCAAACTATTCATACAATGGAATGCCTTTGAGCATTCACAATGCAAGAACTAATGATTCTTGTTTGAACATGGGAGTCTCAAAAACATGTTTAGAGAAAGAAGAAAGTCAAAGACGAATTCACTGATGTTTTTTACTTATCGAATGATTTTATCATCAGTTAGTTATTATTTCTTATTTTGTTAATCCTTACCTGAGAATATTTTTTTC
>NW_006340766.1:0-419 GCF_000327345.1 Myotis davidii
CCAGAAGGTTGAGAACCACTGTTCTAGCCAATCGTGGAGCCTGGGGTGGTTTGGGGACCCAACACAAGGAGATTCAAGGATTCAAGATGTAACTTATGTAAAACCCTCCACACAGGCTGCTCTCTTTTCCATCCTTGTGGATAAGGAAAGGGAGTGGGTCCTGGAATGAACGTCTCCTCTTCAATTACCTTAGACTCCGAATAAGAATAAGTGCTACCTTGTTATCAGGCCCTGAGGGCAGGAGCTGCAGGCTGCCTTGTCCCAGCTGCTGTTTCCATTTGTTTTGATGCAAAGAGGCCAGGTTAGGAGACCTCATTTGGTCCAGAAGACCCTCCCAGAAGGAGCAGCAGAGGGCGGGCCTGCCTTTCATTTGCTCTTGCCCTCTCCTTTGTGGTTGTGGGGCCAGGATGCAGTTAGCT
>NW_006340767.1:0-419 GCF_000327345.1 Myotis davidii
TGTTGTAGGAGGTGTCAGAATTTCCTTCCTTTTAAAGACTGAATTATTTACCGTTATTTGTATATACCATTTTTCTTATCTATTCATCTATACATGGACACTTGGGTTGCTTCTACCTTTTCATCATTGTGAATAATATTCCCATGAAAGTGCTTGTAGAAATATTTCTTTAAGACCATGCTTTGAATTAATTTGGGTATATACCCAGAAATGGAATTGCTGCATTATATGGTAACTTTATTTTTAATTTTTTGAGGAATGTCCATACCATTTTCCTAGTGGCTACAAGCTTTTACATTGCTGCCAACAGTGCACAAGGGAACAAATTTCTTCAGTATCTCTAAATTTTTCTTGCCAGCACAAATTTTCTTTGTTTTTCTTTAAAGTAGCCATACTAATGGGTGTGAGATGGTATCTCA
>NW_006340768.1:0-419 GCF_000327345.1 Myotis davidii
AATCTCCTGGAATTTTAATAATATGTCATAAAAATATGAAATTTTCTACAATCATTTTTGTGTCTGAAAACATAGTCTTACATGACATTGAGATGGATGAATTTTGTTACGGAAACATATTGATAAGAGTGGAAGATTTAGGAATAAATCTGGTTTAAAGTAATCTTTTTGATTAGAGTTCTGCGTACCAATGCTGAGGTGTTTCTATTTAGACCTCTATATAATACTATGAAATTGAAAGTGAGATGTTCTTCTTCAAACTTTCCTTAGTGATTAAATAATCATTTCAGAGATAATTTGAACATCAAACTTTCTCATATACTAGCCAACCCAAAGGAAAGAACTTTAACTGGCTTTCAGAATAAGCACAGCTAACCATCAGTCTGGTTAAGTTGCCTCCCTTACTTTTAATTTTTTTT
>NW_006340769.1:0-419 GCF_000327345.1 Myotis davidii
TGGTTAATAAAATTATATGTTTCAGGTGTACAACTCTATAACCATCAACTGTATTCATTCTTCGTTCTTTTTGAGCTTTGTGATCCCATATGACTCTCAAGATCATTTTCACATAAACTAATGTCAAGTCAACATTTAGTTTCATTGTTGCATGACAGTTATTTCTGAAATCCAAATATAAGATTTTCCCCTGGATGTATAGTCCCAGTAAAGCCTAATCTGCCATCAACAGTAGTGGTCAGACCTCCCAACTTAATGTTATCCATAGATTGACAACAAGCTGTTTATGTCTTCATTTGCTAGCCAGGGTGGTCCAAAATTGGCATTGATTTATTACTCAAAGTCTTTTGAAGATAGCTGTTCAAACAGCTGAAAAAAAAATCCACCTTGCCTGGCTTGTGTGGCTCAGTGGTTGAGTG
>NW_006340770.1:0-419 GCF_000327345.1 Myotis davidii
GGGTTTTTTTCTGGTTTGTAACTATAGAGTCATTATGTTCATTTTTAAACAATGGAGGGCTTAAGGAGCTCACTTCAGATGGATTTCTGAGGCATGGGAGCTCATTATTACAACAAATCGAGGGGCAGTGTGTACTACAGAATTACTCATAAAGTAATTATGTCTCATTGAGGTTATCTGACAAAATATTCCCCTCACCTCTGTCTGCTGGGTGGTGTTATACTGATAATTAAATAACAATTTTCCATTGAGATTACCTTTTCAATCCATTCTTTAAACTTTTAGCCCTTAAATGTTTAGTTGTGCCTCATCCAAAAGGATAGCCGCATAAATCGTAGCTTCAGAGCGGTAACTGTACCCCCAGTCAGACCATTTATTTCCTCTGCTCTACAAACATGACTTAAAATAAAAATAAAAAA
>NW_006340771.1:0-419 GCF_000327345.1 Myotis davidii
ACACACACACACACACAAACACACACAAAACCACACAAACAAACGTACTTTGGGTGATACAACCAGCCTCCTGTATCATGTTCACTTCAAAAGCTTCTATGTATCCCAGATTATTCTAAACCCTCCCCATGAGCAATCCCTTAGACTTAGGCTAAGCACTCCTTGAATTTTCCTATATTCTCTGCCTAAACAGCCTCTTTGAGGACTCAATCCTACGTTAACTGTTTTAGAAAGAGGTATATTTTATGGATGAGCATGAGTTAACAGACATATCGTAATATTGTCAACCAATATTCCCGTAATTTTTTTCCCAGTTCATTATCACATGAAACGATCCCATCTCCTCCTTGATCTCCCTAATAGCCTCTATGCATCTTACCCAAATCCTTTCTCTAAAACAGTGGTTCTCAACCTTCCTA
>NW_006340772.1:0-419 GCF_000327345.1 Myotis davidii
GGGTGTTGGGTTAGAGACAAGCCAGCCCTTAGGTGCTCAGAGCAGAGAAGAGGAAACATGGGGATGATATTTACTGGGTCAGAACAAGAGTCCAGTAAGTGTTAGCTCAGGCTGGAAAGATGGCTTCTAGGTAGGATTGCAGAAGTTTCCTAGGAAGGAAACTGCTTGAGCTGTACATGCAAATATGTGTAGAATTTAGAAATAGGAATGGAGGAAAGAGGGAGGAGCATGATGAGCAGAAGTAGGGATTACTGAGTACATGCAAATTTGACTAGAGAAAGAATGAAAAGGGGAATGGCCAGGTGAGGCTGGAGTAGTAATTTGGGACCTTATCCTAGAGAAGGCCAAACTTTTTTATGCATTCACTTTGTTTTGTCTTAAATGATTTTATTTCAGAGAGGGAGAGAGAAACATCAGTG
>NW_006340773.1:0-419 GCF_000327345.1 Myotis davidii
AAGGGGTAGGAGAGAGAAATACCAGTGTTACCCAAATCCTGGGTTACTACTGAGAAGAAAGCTGAAATTTGGGTTAACACCTTTCCTCAACTGTAATAGAGTGCTAATAGGGTGTGAAAGAGAAAGACTGAGGTGCAAAGGAACAGTGATGATGGAGAAGGTGAGAGGAGTGGGAAGGGGTGAACTCTCAACCCATTGCTTCACAATGGTGTGACACTGATAAAAACGTGTTTATGAGCCCTGCTGTGTCATCTGCTCCCAACTCCTTTGGGAACTCCTTCAAATTCCTATTTAATAACACTTAAGAAACACCCCCTCTAAATCAGACAGACCAAAGAATCCAGGCTTTTTATTCCCCATGACAAGATGAAGAAGGCTAAGCATAATCAGAGACAGGGTGAACATTCATCCTAGATTTT
>NW_006340774.1:0-419 GCF_000327345.1 Myotis davidii
AAAAATTTTACTTGGATTCACTTCGTCTAGGGCAGGGTGTAAGCATCAGCAGTGGATAGCTGTTCCCCAAGTGACTCTAATGCGCAGCCATGGTGGAGAATTACTGGGCTACTTGATCCCGTATAGAGGTAGGATAAAGTGGGTCCTTCAGCCTTTTTCTGGCCATTAAGGGTCTTCTACATTTTAAAATTACTGTTCATTAGTTTTGTTGAATGAATTTTCTTTTTTACTTTATTGGGCTCTAAAATGCAACCATATTTCTGATTCCATTGGTAGTAGGATTACCAGATAAAATACAGAACAGCCAATGAATTTTGATTTCACCTAAATAATGAATACTTTTTAGTTCAAGTATGTTTATGCAGTATTTTGGGATGTATTATAAAAAAAGATTTACTGTTTATCTGAAATTCAAATTT
>NW_006340775.1:0-419 GCF_000327345.1 Myotis davidii
TTCTCCCAAACTCCCAAGGGGACACTTCGCAAATTAGCCTTTTATATACATATATAGATATGTGCCTGGACCAGTATTTGAGGTAAGTCATGATTTAGCCCATCTTCCGGCCATGTTTGTGTTAATGGAACACACTGATTGAAGAGCTCAGAAGCTGAGGGGAGCCAGAGTATGGCCATCAGCATTTCTAGGCTGTCCAATTTATAACTTCTAGGAACTCAGATGAAAGTACAGCAGTCACATCGTTGCTCTTAGCTGAAGAGCTTTTCAAGATAATAATTCACCTCTAGCTTTCCTTGTAGCTATAGGTAACAGTGTCAATTAGCACTGACCTTCGGTGGTGGACCTCATCCACCCTTAGTTATCTTTCTATTTATATTAAATAACCAAATGAACTTTGGCCAGGTGTGATTTGAAAA
>NW_006340776.1:0-419 GCF_000327345.1 Myotis davidii
CCTGTATGACTCTCACTGACTCCTGACTTTACTGCCTCCACTCGGACTTCCAACAACACTCTCTTCTCCCCAGGAGTCAGAGTAGCCTCTTTCCTTAAGAGCACTTCACCCCCAACTCAATGTCTGCCGAAGGTTTCCCATCAAACACATATCATGTCACTTCTTCCCATGGCCTGCAAGCCTCCAGGCCCTCTGAGACAGGATATTGCCCGTCTGTGACCTCATCTTCTTTCCTCACTCCACACTCTGACCACACGGCCACAGCTCACTGTTCCCTGAACACACTAACCCTGTGCCCGTTGGAGAAGCGAGCCTCGGGCCCCCTGCCCACAAGGCCAGAGCTCATCTTCCTCAGCTCAGCCAGGTCACGGTTCCAGTGTTTCCTCTTTAAAGAGGCTCCTCTGACCTTTCTGCCTAAA
>NW_006340777.1:0-419 GCF_000327345.1 Myotis davidii
ATCTATCTATCTATCTATCATCTATCTAACTTTTCCTACCATATGCAACAAACAGCCTCATAACAACAATACCAACATGCCACAAAATATCATTATCAAAAAGTATTGAAGAGTTTTTTTGGAATTAACTCTGTATTTCTTATCAGGGATGAACAGTTAAATCACTATGTTTGAAATAATTCCTGTCGGTGCTTATGTCAACAACTTAATACACCATGAGGTTAAATTGCTTTATTTTTCACACCTCTTTTAGTAAGCCCTTTTTGAAAGCTGGTTTTGCTTTTTAATTATTAAGACAATTATATGTTTCCAGAGTCAAGACTATCAAAAACAAGGCCTATTCAATCCAGAGAGACTCTAGATTTTATCCCTGTCTCTTCTCCCTGTCTCCCCCATTCTGTAGCTTTTTATTTTTCATT
>NW_006340778.1:0-419 GCF_000327345.1 Myotis davidii
TTTTTTTCCACATAATATATCTTGAAGGAAGCTCATTCCTTATTAGTTCACTTAGATCTTCATGGCTTTTTATAGATACCTAATATTTCATTGTAGAGGTGTGCCGTAATTGAGTTAATAAGTTTCTTAGTGATAGTCATTTAGGTTGTTTCCAGTCTTGTGCAGTAATTAATCATTTTGAATGAATCATCTCGTATATACTATTTCACACTTATGTTAGTGTATCTATAGTGGAGCCTGGGTCCTTTTATTACATAATGATTCTTTCAGTTC
The DNA here is from genome assembly GCF_000327345.1 of Myotis davidii. Lineage (NCBI taxonomy): Eukaryota > Metazoa > Chordata > Mammalia > Chiroptera > Vespertilionidae > Myotis > Myotis davidii. The sequence goes on from NW_006340778.1 coordinate 274, forward strand.
CCAATATATGAATTCTCATTAAGTATTGATTTCCTAATCCACTTATCCAAGTTTTATGTTGACAAGGTTTTCTGTGTTTTCAACTTCTAAAGAACATTCATCAAAAGTATATCAGTGCCCAGCCAGTGTGGCTCACTGGTTGAGCA
>NW_006340779.1:0-419 GCF_000327345.1 Myotis davidii
CCTCACGGACCACCAGTAGTCCGCGGACCACCGATTGGCGACCACTGATTTAAAGCATCATCTTCACATTTGAAAGGCAATTCTAAAAAAGAATAGCCCATTAATAAACCTTATCGTTCATCACCCAAGTCACTTCCTGTTTGGATGGAATATAAGATTGAATTTTTTTCTATTCAGAGATTGGCTGGTACACAGTTGGGGTTCAAATGCTTGTTCATTACTTAGCGATAGGAAGCAAGGGTGTTCAAGATTACTTGTATTTGTAAGATTTTTGTCTAGAAGTGGTTCAGGGTTATAAAAAGACTGAATTTTGAAACTAGTCTCCTGAGCAATGCACTTAAAAATAAAACAAAACACACACACATATACAAATCAAGGGATACCCATATTACACCTAAACTTGTATTTCTTAAGAGTCC
>NW_006340780.1:0-419 GCF_000327345.1 Myotis davidii
ATAAAATAATTTGTTTGGCTTCCTAATCTCTGTGGAAAGAATTGGGTTTAGCCAAAAGAGGGTTTGACTCCAGACATCGGTTTGGGAAGGGCACGTGCTTTCACAGCACTTGTTTGGGAATTCTCCAAGTCTACTCTGCTGGTAAACAAGTGATATGAAAACAACAAGGGGCCTCATGCCCTATAGACCATTTTAATGACTGGATTTCATCATTAGGCAATATTCAGAGGACTTAAAAATTAAGTTATTGGATATTTTCATGTAAAAAATACTTATTTAAAATTTTAATCTTAGTTTTAAAAATTTGAGCATATTTTGCCTCTATTTCCTTTAGCTTGTTCTATATCTAGTTTGTGCAAATGAGTTCTTTACATTTTTTCACCTTAAATAAACAGCTTATGAATCTACTTAAAAATATT
>NW_006340781.1:0-419 GCF_000327345.1 Myotis davidii
TCCCACTGAAAGTTCATAATAACCTCTTGAACACCTGTAAATTTCAGAGATAAAAGTATCAACAGTAGCTGTATGCACTTTATATACCTGGAACCTTCACCCCAGGAAAGCAGAATTCTGTCTCTTTTGAATAAAAGGAAACAGAACAAGGGATGACTCTTGGGTCAAATTGGAATACAATGGCTTTTGGACAAATTCCCACAGTGCCATGTGACTAGTCTACAGTTAATAACCGTGTAGGCCACTAAGAAAATGATTAATCATTGGAGGGCAAACCAAATTCTGTGTGTATCCCATCAACATATTGCATATGAAATAATAAAGAAAATTATGCTGTTGTAACACTTAAAGCAAGCAAACATTAATTCTTCATTTAACAAATGTTTAACACTGCCTGTGTCCCATATATTTTACGTATA
>NW_006340782.1:0-419 GCF_000327345.1 Myotis davidii
AGAGAGAGAGAGAGAGAGAGAGAGAAATATACTGTGAGAGAGAAGTAGGCTATTCAAGCAAATGCAAACCTGGGTCACATGAGTGGGAACTTTCACCCAGCCCTACATCCTGACTATTATGAACCTCAAAATCAGTTGCAAGTTCTCCAGATAAAGTCATTTTGGGACTTACTTGAGCCTTCTGCTCTCTTTAGAAAGCCTTATTTTACTAGTAAGAACTGGATGACTTTGAAAAACATATTCGCAACATATCTGTCAGGGCCCAGAAAGAAACAAATTGTCCACTTAATCTTCAATTGGATAAAAGTTCAATAAAAGAACTAATTGCAAAAAGTGGGTTAAACTTAGAGGACCCTAAAAAGTAACATGCAGCCAGAACCTACCCAGACATGAAGGGGAGGAAGTGGCAAGTCAGAAAG
>NW_006340783.1:0-419 GCF_000327345.1 Myotis davidii
AAAGACAAATATCACACGATCTCACTTATATGTAGAATCTCAACAGCAAAACAAATGAGCAAATAAAACAGAAACAGAGGCATAGATACAGAAAACGGATGGTGGCCAGAGGGCAGGAGGGGTAGGAGAATGGGAGAAAGAGTTGAAGGGGATTAAAAAGTACAAACTTCCAATTTAAGATAAATAAATCCTGGGAATAAAATGTAATATAGTAAACAAGGCTCAGGGAATATAGTCAATGATATCGCAATGACTTTGTACAGGGACAGATGGCTACTAGACTGATCATGGTAATCACTTTGTAAGGTATATAAAAGTCACTAGGTTGTATACCTAAAACTAATAAAATACTGTATATCAACTGTACTTTAATTTAAAAAAAGAGTAAAATAGATGAGAAGAAAAGGCATAGGACTTTT
>NW_006340784.1:0-419 GCF_000327345.1 Myotis davidii
GAACTAAAGTAGGTCTGAGAAGCTGGAGTGACACAGAATTTCCCTATGAGCAATCAAAATAAACATCTCGGCATTGCTTCTGTCATATGCATTAAGTTGTACTGCCTTATTTGTCTTAACGGCCACTACTCTTTTACAAAACCCCATTTTCTAGAGAACATATGCCATACCAGAGAAGGAAATGAATCCTCTATTTTTAGGTTAAAATGTTTAAAAATTAATAAATTTTGACTTAAAGGAGTCAGCCTGTAAGTTTTACTTAAGTAGAACATGTCTTATACATTTAATGTTAGACAAATATGGGATTAGTTGATCCACTGGAATATATATTAAAACCTCAAGATATATATTTTAATGATGATGGGTACGGAGAGAGTGCTTATGCCTTTCAGGACATTTAGAGCTAATCTTTTTTTTTT
>NW_006340785.1:0-419 GCF_000327345.1 Myotis davidii
TTTTTTTGTAAACTTTGTTTATATTTTTGCTGTTGTAGTCCCAGCTTCTTCAAGTGGGATCAGATTCTCAATGTATTCTCAATATACATATTGGGCATATTAATTTATTGATTTCAAGTCTGTTTTATTCTACACTGTACAACCAATATAATTGAATTAAGCAAACATACTATCTATATGGCACAAAGTTAGGTGCTATGCAGAATTACAGAGGTTGATGATATGTTCTTTCCCTTGAAAGTTTACAATCTATTAGGGAATCCTGATATAGAAAAAACATATAATAAAGTTTAAATTGATAAGTGCTATTAAACTTAGAGTATGCAATAGAAATAACTAAGAAGAGAACATTTATTTTCATTCAGGAAGAGGCATCTAAGCTAGGTCTTAAAATAGGAGTCATGTTTATTCATTATTAT
>NW_006340786.1:0-419 GCF_000327345.1 Myotis davidii
TTTTTTAAAAAAGGCAATGAAGGGACAGTCAATCCAGTGAGCCTAACCGAGAGAATAATCTTAGATACACGAGGCTTTACTGGATGGAAACTTACAAGGAATCAGAAGCTGGAAGTAAGAGGACACAGTAGTCATGAAAGTATGTCCTTGGAAACACTTTGAAATCTTGGAACAATGTGAAACATAATTGTAATCTGGCAAAAGCTAGTATCATTTGAATTCTGCTTTTCTGAACTTAATCTTTTCTAATTATATGTAAGCCAGTTGTTATTTTCATTCTCAAGCTATATTTAGTTGGAACTTCATAGTTTTGAGCCACTTGAAAAACAATGATTTCTGTTGCATAGCTCCATCTCCTAAAAATATCTTTTAATACTTTTTTTTTTTCTTTTAGGTTTGTGGGGTTACTAGAGGCCTAG
>NW_006340787.1:0-419 GCF_000327345.1 Myotis davidii
AAAGAGCAATTCTCAGTGAGATGACATGAGGAATGGTAGGATAGGGAGTTAATTAAGTGTCGAGGTAGCCATTTAAGAAAAATGAATCTGCAAGTGTTAGGTTGTACACTTAGTAGCTCTACATTCTTGGACAAGAGAGTTAACTTTCCTAAGCCTCAGACTCCTCACGTGGTAATGATAGGGATCATGAAGAGCTCTTGGAAGGATTAAGTAGAGAAGCCCCTATTTGACAAAGCACCTGGGAGTAGGAGACAAGTCTATTTTCATATTTACATTTAGATGAATGGGTTTATATTTTTAAATGATGAAATTTTACTGGGCTAAAATGAAGAAAATAACAAATGTTGTCTTTAAGCATCTAATATTGAATTAACTCAGACAACAGAATTATTCTATACTAGAGGCCTGGTGCACAAGAT
>NW_006340788.1:0-419 GCF_000327345.1 Myotis davidii
GTGAACTTGCCCACTGTGCACCATTCCAGCCTCTAGTGGTGGTTGTGAGAGAGCCTGAACTTTGTGTGTTTGCTGGTCTGTCCAGACGTCTCCATCTGCCTGGGCGCTCTCAGAGGACAGCCTGGGCCAGTGGCACACCAGGGGTGTGGGCAGTGTGAGCAGCTGCGTAGGGAGGAGCGTTTTCTCACTGACGGTGTTTAGAATTGCTGGGGCAAGGTGGTAATGAGAAGCAGAAGAACTTGGTAGGTTTTATTACTGTTTTAAAATTCTCCACAGATCATGCCCTCCTTCTTGCCTACACCCGGGTGGATACCGCCTGCTGCCCTGCCCTCTCCATTTGACCTGCTGAGAGCTCCCTGGGGCCAGGTCTGTGCCTCCTCCTTCCTCTGTTTTTTTTAAAAATATATTTTTATTGATTT
>NW_006340789.1:0-419 GCF_000327345.1 Myotis davidii
TTTGCATGTTTGTCTATTATTAGGTAAGATGTTCCATACTAAAATATTAATCATGTTAATAAGAATTGTTCTATTTTCAGGAATAATTACTAAGATAATTCTATTAGCTATAAAAACAAACTGATGAAGTTCTATAAAATTGATTTTATTTTACTAGAATATAATATTCAAACTTAGTTTATTATAAGATTTGTGGAATCACTAAAAGGTGTTAGGTATAAAAATAATTAAAATAAGGTTGAGGATGATTAGAGTACATGAAAATAATAATACTTTTTGAAAGTAGGATGGTTTAAAAAATTCAAAGTGGCATATTAAATGGTAACTTATAACAATAATTTTATAAAAAGATTATTGGGAGAAAAATATGAAAATATCTAGAAAAATTTATTTTAATTGAAAAAAGGCAAAAAATAGAG
>NW_006340790.1:0-419 GCF_000327345.1 Myotis davidii
AAAAGGGAAAGAATAACAAAGGAACAAAGATTATATTGCTGTTTGAAGATTGTGAAGATCTACTCTACATGCAACATTCCGGGTAAATTAGTATCAGGTCTGAAGTATTAAATCCCAAGATTATCATTTACTGTGACACTGAGCAATTCAATTAACCTTTCACATCTCAGTTTACAATGTGTAAAATAAGGATAATATCTACTTCGAGTGTTAATAAGAATGCAACTTTAAAATGATTTTAATAGATGAGTGCAGTTAGGAAATGATAAATTTCCAGGGCAAAAATTTCATTGCAAAAGGAAAATCCCCCCAAGAGAATCCTAGAAAAAGAGACAAGTTTAGTGAAGTGAGAGCTGACAGGTAAAGAAGCAGCTCATGGTCTTGCTATCAGTCTTCTCTGAGAATATATCAAGGTCATC
>NW_006340791.1:0-419 GCF_000327345.1 Myotis davidii
TTCACTTACCATAATACTCTCCAGGTCCCTCCAAGCTATTGAGAAATATTTTAGACATGACATTGTATTTTGCAGCAGATCAGTAGATCACATCTTCCTAATGACAGGATCTCAAAGTTGTCTCTTATTAAGGTGTGTGTTTGGTAAGGCAGAAAGGGGACGTGTTGCAGGGAGGAGAAGGGAGAAATGCATTTCTCATAAAAGCAACGCCACGCCCTTGAAGATCTTCATCTCAGGTGTCACAGTCTCTAGATTCCTACCACCTGATTCTATGAGCCAAGCCTGCTGCTTTGCTTTTGTTATACACCAACCAAAGATTTTCCATAGCACTTATCACATTCTATCACAATGAAAAGTGTGTGTGTGCACATATATGTGTATATGTGTGTGCTTCTGTGTGTGTCTATCTCTACCATCGT
>NW_006340792.1:0-419 GCF_000327345.1 Myotis davidii
GAGAGAGAGAGAGAGAGCTACGTAGGTTTCATGGTACATGAAGGATTTAAAAGTGCCCTTCAATACTGAGTAAGTTGTGCTGAATATTATGCAATACATGCAATACAATTAGCCAACTTTTCAGAAATCCAAAATAAACTTCTTAACTAAGACTGAAGGCCTTTGGATTCCATATTTAGTTATTTTTTTCATTCAGAGAACGTGGCTCAGTAAAATGAAATAATGACCAAATAAATGTTTAGAAATGCGTATTTGCACAGGAAATTTACAAGTTTTTTTTGAGGAAAAAAGGATTCATTTGCAAAGCAAATATTTTAAATATTCAATGCTTGTTAGCTGCAGTCATTCAGCAAATATGTATTTAACACTGTATTTAAGATTAAATCTATTGCTGAAACTGGTTTGGCTCAGTGGATGGA
>NW_006340793.1:0-419 GCF_000327345.1 Myotis davidii
GAAACAACTATTTTACGTTCAGACAGCAGGTAGTGTGGGACTGTGATCTCTGAGTGAAAGTGGCCTTAAGATCACCCTGGCTTCTGCCTGCAGACACAGGCTTGGCCATGAAGCAGGGAAGGGATCCCATGTAAAATACGGTGGACTCATTGAGTTGAGGAGATGAAGGTGGGAGTTCAGAGAGCTGAAGCTGCTGGCAGTTGTAGGGTAGAGTTGCAGAGAGGAGGAAGGCACCTAGAAAAAGAGCTCCAGAGATCAGCATGGGCTCATTTTGAGTTTTGGGGGAATACAGTGAAACCCCACAGTCTGGGGAGCTGTGAACTGAACAGTTCCTGATCTTAGCCCATCAGAAGATAAGCCTGGAAGCAAGATCTCAACAGGCTGACAGGAATGCTTCTTAGCATGGCAGTTTACAGCTT
>NW_006340794.1:0-419 GCF_000327345.1 Myotis davidii
CAATAAAATAAAAAAAGAAATTAGATAAGAACTCCCATTTTCGGCTCTGCTGCTAAGGAACCTGACCCCACACAGCTTTGCAACATCATTTCTCCATCCTCCGACCCAAGGGCCCCACATTCTGTGTATACTGTTAGAAAAACTAGATGTTTGACTGCAACTCCCAGATAACCTGATAAGCAGTGGCTTAAACAAACAAGGATCTGTGTGTTTTCTCGAGCAACTTTTGCCTCAATGTGACAAGTGCCAGTTAAGTGGCAGTTTTCCAGGCAGAACTATGAGATAAATGAAATTTCCCTTGACCATCCCACTCAACGGTTCAGGACCCTTCTGCCTCTGTTAGTCCCCACTCTTGTTTTCCCCCACGATTCCCAGTGATGTCAGAATGCTCCCTCCAGTCATTTTCAGTAAAAAAAAAA
>NW_006340795.1:0-419 GCF_000327345.1 Myotis davidii
TTTTTTTAGCTAACAGGCAACATAAATACATCCTACATAACGGTGGGTAACATAAAAGTTTTCCATGTCAGAGGATAGTATAAACATTTTCCACATTAATACAGTAGCATAATTACATAAGAATTGACTTAACCTGTTGCAAATTTTATGTAATATGTATTTTTGTAAACTACTGTGAAAATGCATATCAACTTGTTCATTAGAAATTTTCACAAAGCATTAAACTCCTATAAAGTCATTATCTTAGCATAGAAAAGAAAAATAGAAGCAGCTGCCATAACTACTGAAGAGTGCCAAGAAGCTATTAAACTATCAAAGGAGACTAACACTAATTCAGGAAAGTAATAATGAAAGGTTTCCCACATCTCACGCAATATTGCACAGAGCCAATAACCTACAGTACACACATTCTTAATTAG
>NW_006340796.1:0-419 GCF_000327345.1 Myotis davidii
TGCCTAAGACATCTAGAATTGATTTTTATGGTTTGCAACCTAGAACCCTAGCTTACTCATAGAGTAGAAATAGAAACATGATAAGTTACTAAATTCTCATATCTAAAAAGAGAATATAGACCATTTCTCACAGAAGTCAAGGTTTTCTTGGGATTAAATTCAAAAAGTTATATCTCAAGGGAGAACACATACAGGGAGTGACATTAAGTAACATAAAAGATTATATCACTATGATGACCAGATACTCTTTGAGAGCCAAAAAATTGGTGTTCTACTGATATTTCTGTTGACCTACAGTGCCTTGTTCATAATAATACCCAGTATATTTTTATTGAACAAAAAAAATAAGTGAATGAGGTCACTCTCTAGAAACTTTTCTCAGTGGGCATTCTCCATTAGTGTTTACCACCTTTATCTCA
>NW_006340797.1:0-419 GCF_000327345.1 Myotis davidii
TGGTGGTGATGGTTTCACAACAGTGTAAATGTACTTATTGCCAATGAGCTGCACTCTTCAAATTGGTAAATTGTATGTTATATGTACTGTATCACAATTAAACATACATAAATTTAAAAAATGTAATGCTATTCATTAGAACATATTTTATTAACTCTTGTTCCTCACATATGTGAATTAAGCCATAGTTTGAATATATTACATGATGTCACTATTTAAGGACATCATACATTGAATTATTTTTCTAGAGTGAAACCTTTTGGAATGGAAACTCATGCCTAATTTTTGTGTTTATACATTTAGAATTCTATATTTTCAGTTTATATTAGTGGGATCCATTGTCTTGATATGACGTACAGCTCTTTTATGTGATGAAGCCTTCTTAATCTAATAAAATGAGTCCTTTTCCTATTTGCTGA
>NW_006340798.1:0-419 GCF_000327345.1 Myotis davidii
ATTTTAATAGGTATTGCATTTAATCTGTAAATTGCTTTAGATAGTATAGAGAGTCTTTAATTGCAGAACCAATATTTACTCTTACATAAATAGTGAATTCAATCGAATATATTAAATTAATTTTCAATGCTGATTCTTTAATTCTCTAGTTGTGTTTGAAAGAATACAGTGATATTCTGGTTTATAACTTGTCATGACTTATCTTCTTTAGTCAAATATTAACATCTGAACTGAAATCTCATAGCTACTAAAATAATGAGTAAATACTCCACTGATGTTTCTTTTTCTATATGGAGATGTGGATACCTAGTCTTAGATTCTGTCAAATTTTGAATTCTTCTGGCTCTTAGAAACAATTGCATTTTTATTCCCTTTCCCAATGAAGCATCAGGTGATTGAATTATAGAGTGTCAAGAAAT
>NW_006340799.1:0-419 GCF_000327345.1 Myotis davidii
ATATTTCTTCTAATTAATTTGCTTTCAATGTGCCTGAATCCATGCACCAGAACTCTAGTATAATGATAAAAGATCTCCCCCCTGTGGATCCTCAGTTCCTCCTATTGGTAGTTTCTTCTCAATTATTCCAGAAAATTACTCCAGAAAGTAAAAACATACACTAATTCTTTATATCTCACACAAATGGTATCATTTTAGATACATCAAACATACTATTCTGTGACATGTCTTCTTCTCTTAATAATATCTCACAAATCTTTCTGGGTAGGCATAGATTTATCTCATTCTTCTTAATGATTACATAGGATTCCATAAATTACCATAAATGACACAATCAATTCTGTATTATGTAAGCTTTTCCTAGTTTAGCTACACCAAACAATACCACAATAATTGTTTATGTGTGTGTGTGTGTGTGT
>NW_006340800.1:0-419 GCF_000327345.1 Myotis davidii
CATTGAGCTTCCCTGTCTTGATCATTGGTTTGTGTGTCACAGTTCACATGATTTTCTCTGTAAGTACTCTGCAGTTTCTACCTTAGTGTTCAATTCTCTATTTTATTTTCATGATTCTGAGAGTTAGCTGGGCTCAGTTGGTTCTTCCTCTTCACATGGTATTGACTAGTATCCTTAGTGTGACTGCCATCAGCTGGGAGCTTCCTATGACCTGGAATGCCCAAGATGGCTTCACCTATGTTCTGGGCACCTCAGCTGGGTGATTGGAATGGCTAGGAGTTGGCTGGATATCTCTCTGTTTTACATTATAGTTCAACTCTTGTTTTATCCTATAAACAACTGAGAGCAGAAGCTATCATATCTCTCAAGGGATGGGCGTATAACTTGCCAACATGACTTCCATCACATTCAGATTATAG
>NW_006340801.1:0-419 GCF_000327345.1 Myotis davidii
TTTTTTTTTTACCATTTCCCCTTCTGATTATTATTTTACTTCCAATAATACCAAAAATCCCCTGAGATTGGGGTAAGTCCTATTTATCTGTATAACCAACATGGAGAAACACCGTGGCATAAGGTAGCTCAAAAGAGTGTTCTACGTCAGGGGGAAAAAAGAATAGAAATTGATAGAGTTAATAATGGTCCTCAAAAGAGGAAGAAAATGTTCCTGTGGATTAGTAGCTATTGGGATGGAAAGGAAGACCTAGGGGATGAGATTGTGGACAAGAGGGGGTGAGAGGAACAGCTCTGGAGGTCAAGGACATAAGAGGAACTTTAGTAAAAAATCCTCTGTCCTTCTGGTTCCTTACACCTTGAACTCCAACTTCCTACTTGTCCCTAGGCATCTCATCCCCTTCCCATATCCTAATTTCT
>NW_006340802.1:0-419 GCF_000327345.1 Myotis davidii
CAGCCTACAGAGCTTCAAATGAGAACTAGGATAGGAACCAGAGCCAGAAGGAAAAAGTGGAGGAAATATAAAAGCGGTTCGCAGATTAGCTGAGATGTTCCTGGATTCGTAACATTCATCTAGAGGCCATGTTCTGTCATGAGAAGAACAGAAGCTTGATGACACAGGGCCTGATTCTGCTGGCTCTGAGGGCCGTTACCTAGGCGACCGACCTCAGGCAAGGAAGCTGCTTGCACTCTGAGCATCAGTTTCCTCAGCTTTAAAATGGGGATATAATTCTTACCTCACAGGATTGTTTGGGGAATACAATTAGCACTGTATATGAAAGCATCTATTATACTGTCTGGTACAAGCTAAGTGCTCAATAAGCAGTGTTTGAGCCTGAGATTTACCTAGGGAAAAGTTAAGAAAGAAACTTT
>NW_006340803.1:0-419 GCF_000327345.1 Myotis davidii
TAGCCTTAAAGTTTTATATTAAGTTTCTTGCTGTTTCCAAAACTTGTTTAGCTCAGCCTCTCCAAAACGGTCTTCATTCAGTAATCAAGTGCAGGGCTCCTGCTGTATGCCGTGTGTAATGTTAAGCCTTGGGAACACCAAGAAGAATAAAACATGCTCCCTACGCTCCACAATTTCGTATCACAGTAGTTGATCAGCTTGCCCTGTCATTAAATTATTCAGATCCACTTTTGGAAAGTTTTGCCAGGATACGAAACAAAGCAGGCATATATGCTCATTCCCACCATAATAACAATCCCAACCTCAGTCCGTCAGCCCTAGTACTTCTTGTCTCTTTATTCATCCTTTCTACCTCAGGAAAGCAGTGTGTCCTCATAGTGTTTAATAACAAAACTCCAGAACCAAAATGCCTGGGTACT
>NW_006340804.1:0-419 GCF_000327345.1 Myotis davidii
CATCAGGCCTTTGGGCTTTTCTGGATTGGTAACTTTACTCCTATGAAAGCACATTTTGTCAGGAACATAATCTAATGTTACAGCTATCATCTGGTCAGTTTAGACTCCTCATAACAGTGAGTAGCAGGCAGAGAAAGCAGTTACTATTTGGTGAGTGATAATTAGCAGGAAGATGTAGAGAGCAGGGAGAAGTACATCTGGAATGTGGGAATTTACTGGGGTGTCTCATGGTGTGTACGTGCCCCATGACAACCTTATCTGAGCAATGGCAACACCACAGCTTACCAAGGGCATTGTAACCCGAGGCTCAGACCTCTACATCTTTGACATGTAAACGTCAGTGTCTTGAGCAGGCACAGAAGACCCAGTCCTGGATCTGAGTCTGGTCATTATTCTTAGCTTGTGACATTATGCAATGA
>NW_006340805.1:0-419 GCF_000327345.1 Myotis davidii
GAGACAGCCCACGTAAGATGCAGGAAATGGGACCCAGGATACCTTCTAGGTGCCAGAAGAGGCAGAGTAGGCCATACTGGAGGTACCAAAAACATTCTGTCTTGCTTACACGTTTGCAGTTAATAGTAAAAACAACTGCTGTATACTTAATGTCTACAATGTCACAGCCATTAGGCAAGACTTTTGTGTGCAATATTAATCCTCAAGCCCTGCAAAGTCAATATTATTTCTTCCATTAACAGATGAAGAAGCTGAGGTTCAGAAAGATCAAGGGCCATATCCAAGGTTCCACAGCCAGGAAAAATGAAGGTCAAGCCAGGATTCAAGGCTAGGGCCCCTGACTCAGAGATTCAAGTCACCAAGTCCAGCCCAGAATGGATTCTGCCTGCAACTTCCCTTCCCAGCAGAGATGGAAACGC
>NW_006340806.1:0-419 GCF_000327345.1 Myotis davidii
CTTTTGTTGCCTGTGCTTTTGGAGTCAAATCCAAGAAACCACTGCTGAATCCAATGTCACAGATTATCCCCTATGTTTTTCTTCAGAGTTGTATAGTTTTAGCACTTACATTTAGGTTTGTTCAATTTTAGATGTAAGTTTGAGTTTATTTTCATATAAGGTATAGGTAAGGATTCAACATCATTCTTTTGCATGTGGACAGCCTGTTTTCTCAGTATGAGTTCTTGAAAAGACTCCTTTGTCTTTGTCTTTTGAAAAGGCTCCCCAGTCAAAAACCAGTTCATCATATATGTGAGGGTTTATTTTGGGGCCATTATATTCTATTGGTCTATATGTCTGTCCTTATGCTAGTACCATACTGTTTTGATTACTGTTACTTTGTAGTAAGTTTTAACACATTGTATGCGGGAAACGTATTT
>NW_006340807.1:0-419 GCF_000327345.1 Myotis davidii
AAAAGTACCATGAGAATGGAAGTCATTTTTGTTAATTATTAAGGTCTATATAATAAAGTACCTAGTATTGTTAAATTTCCACAGTATTTTTAATATTTTAAGATGAGTTGTGCATTTGCAATTGTTTTGAGGGTTTAGTTTTGTTTTGCTATTTGCAACGGAAATATTTATTTTCCACCTGGCATAGAATCTATATTTGTGAAGAAAAAGAAGTAATTGTAAATTATTGTAAAGCCTTATATTACTGTCAGTGTTATAGACAAAGAGTTTTTACAGAGTCACAGATGGTTCATATATTTTGGCTTTTCGTTTTAGCTATGTTATAATGAGATATGGTGGTGTTTTTTACTACAACTGTTATCTGAACTGCGTCCAGCACGGCCAGCGGTGAACCTGAGGAAGGGCGGTGAAGGATTAAA
>NW_006340808.1:0-419 GCF_000327345.1 Myotis davidii
TTTTTTATGTTGTTTTGAGGAGGGGTGGGAGTTGCAGACTTTAGGAAGGTTCTAAGGTGAAGAACAAAAGGATACACTGAATGTATTGAGGTAGTGCTACCTACTGTAACAAATTTACACAAAAATGTACAGTGACTTAATAGAGTAGACATTTATTTCCTGTCGATGTCAATTATCCTGAGTGGTTCTGGGTGGGCAGAAAGGGAAGGAGCTGGGGAGCTGTGCTCTGCTCAGTCATTCAGGGATCTAGGTTGATGTTTATTTTCAACATATGACTTTCAAGGTAAGTTTGTTGTCTGCAAAATGTAAGTGGAAAAGAAGAGAAGGGACAACACCCATCACTTCTTAACACACTGCTGATGGATCACGAGAATTCTCGTGTTTTTTGTTCAAAGGCTTGTAGCCAATCACAAGATTTT
>NW_006340809.1:0-420 GCF_000327345.1 Myotis davidii
GTGCAGCCAAGGTTGAGAACCACTGACCTAGGATGACGAGGTGAGGGTGGGGTGGGCATCACCTGGGCTTCTGTACTAAGGTCACGTGCTCCCGTCTGCGGGCACTCCGTGAGTACAGCCCAGGTCATCCTGGGTATGTTTTGTTTCTGCCCCTCGGAGGGAAGCCTACTCAAGAATATATGTTTACTTCAATAATACAGTTCTATTCTTACCCAGATTTAGCAACATTCAGTGAAAGAATGTGACACCTTAATAGGTTTTTTGATTAGGAAACACTTTCAAGAGGAGACACAGGAGGGAAGCCATGGTCCTAGAAAAGTTAGCCTGCAGGGAGTTGCTAAATCCTTCTCTTCTGACGCTGATATTCTGCAGGAAGAAACATTTTTTCTTTTTAAAAATCACTTTTCTTTTGGTAAGGAT
>NW_006340810.1:0-420 GCF_000327345.1 Myotis davidii
GCTCCCAGGGTCACCTGAGTCTCTTTTCCCCCCTCAGATCTCATATTATGGAAATGCCTAAAGAATACATAGGTTTCCTCATTTATTTTTCTCTTGTTACCAGAGGAAGCAAAATATGTGGAAAAATCAAGAAAACACCAGCTGTTTGACAAAGTATCCTTGCCACTGTGTTCATTAACACAATATACCTTTGTCTTTTACTGAGACAGTAAAGTTTGGGGAGAAAAAATAATACAAAATGTGGGCATTGGGGTAAGGGAGTGAAATTGGAATCAATAACTTTGTTCTGGATACTTAGACATCCGAGGAGAAAGGTTTTCAGCTGTAAGGTAATAGCATAGATTGTTGTTACTACTGTTGCTCTTATTATTTTCAAGGTGTGGCTGGTAAGACCTTGGACACGAAAATGTCCTGCATCAC
>NW_006340811.1:0-420 GCF_000327345.1 Myotis davidii
GCATTAGGAAGGTTGAGAACCACTGCTCCAGGCAATGAGCTGTTTACTATCTCTAGGAACTGGCTAACCCTGAGAGGGTTAGCAAGACCCCAGATGACACAGCATCAGAATCCAGAAAATAAAACTCATGATTAATACACAAAAAAGTGTCAGATGAGTAACGAAATATGTGAACTAGTAAACGAGTAAACTCGTTCTTGCTGAGTGTGCGGGGATCCATGACAAGGAGCTACGCATCCAAGAAAAGCAAATGGAGCCTGACAGCGCAGTGTTATATTCAAACAGCTGGGTCATATGATGGGTGAACAAACCAAACATACACTCAAAGCCCCTCAGTAGACAAATGGATAAACAAAATGTGCCATACCCACAGAATGGAATGCTATCTCTATATATATAAAAGGTTAATATGCAAAGTGT
>NW_006340812.1:0-420 GCF_000327345.1 Myotis davidii
TGGCAGTTCCATATTTAATTTTTGAGGAAACTCAAGTAGAAGAATCATAAATTTTATTATATTTCTAATAAAGCAGGCAAAGGGTGGGAGTAAATGGAAGAGATTTTTAATAGATTTTATGTAAAGTCAGAAAGTATGCTCGGAATTAGCCTTGATTATTCCTCTGTATTCATCTTCCAAATTCTTCTCTAAATGAAAGAGTATCCATCTTACAGACTGTCTAATCAGTATAGCAAAGCTACTGTTATCAAGTAGATAGGTAATTCCAGCAATTATTGCATAAGAGTAGCTTCTGGCTTCCCTGGACAATCTGCCCCATTACTAATATTTCAGAGTTGAGTATGATGTTGGCCGGAAGTTTGTCATATAAGGATTTTATTATATTGTAGTATGATCCCTTTATTTCCACTTTGCTGAGAG
>NW_006340813.1:0-420 GCF_000327345.1 Myotis davidii
TAGAACTTGAATGTAGAAAGTGAGATACTTAGAGAAACTTCATGGTATTACAATTGATACTGTATGGTGGTCTCAATAAGGATCATATAGATAATCACATTTGGACCTCAGCTCTCACAAACAGTACTATTTAAACAGAGATGCAATTTCAAGCTGGGATTTGGGGAAGACAGCTGTTCTGAATTAAGTCCATGCCCATTTTTGTTAGAAAGAAAGCTGTTTAGATTTTAAGTTGAATACTGTAGCAGGATGACACATTTTGATGTCATCATCTATATAGCACCTTAGATACGTTTGACAATGAATAGGAAAAAGCTCTTGCTGAAGGACATAAAGAATTGTTACCTAAAGATGTCCCAGGAGTGACAGGTTCAATGTCTGTAGCAAGAAATGATCAAAAGTACTTTTAAAAAGAAACGT
>NW_006340814.1:0-420 GCF_000327345.1 Myotis davidii
AAATATTTTTGTTTTGATTTCTAAAATAGTAAATAGTATTCATTAGATGTAGCCGACACACAGAAAGCCTTTTTGAAGTCCTCAGGGATTTTAGAGTATAGAAGTTCCTCAAAATACGAGAACTAGAACTACCATACAATCCAGCAATCCCGCCTCGGGAATATACCCAAAGGAAGAGAAAACAGGCTATGGAAGGGCTACCTGTACTCCCAAGTTCATAACAGCTAGGACTGGAGACCACCTGTGCCCATCAGCGGGGGAAAGGAAGATGTCATATACCAGGTATGTCACGGAACACCATTCAGCCATGAGGACATCTGCCACCTGCCACAACATGGTTGGAGCCTGAGGACATTATGCTAAGGAAGGTCAGTCAGAAAGAGAAAGACAATGCCCTAGCCGGTTTGGCTCAGTGGATAG
>NW_006340815.1:0-420 GCF_000327345.1 Myotis davidii
ACAGATTTCTGTATGTTGACTTGATTTCCCAGGTAGAAGAAAGAGAGCTGTGGCAACTGGATGACACAAAATCCAGTGGGTACCACTTTGAAGCACAGTCAGATCAATGGAAGTCATAGCTCTGGAGGGAACACTGGCTTCTGCTAGATTTGCTCTAAAATTTTCCCCATAAAAGATGATGTGGATGTAAGCCATTCTCTATGGAAATGAAATTATTATTGGGGTAAAGACAGAGGCAAGTGCTTCTCCCTCTGGTTTCTGGGGAACGAGCTGTAGACTGAAGAGCTGAGAGGTAAAGGTGCAAGATGGTAACTGGCTTATTAAAGGGGAAGGTGGAGAAAAATGCTGGTGATCAGAGGTTACTTCTTTTTCCCTTTTAGTAATGTTCAAATTATATATATACATGAGAGAGAGAGAGAG
>NW_006340816.1:0-420 GCF_000327345.1 Myotis davidii
TAAAATAGTCAAATTCATAGAATCAAAGAGTGGTTGCAAAGGTCTGTGGTAGGAAGGGGGAGTTACTAATCAATGTGCATGATGTTTCAATTAAGCAAGATGAACAGACTTCAGAGATCTGCAGTACAACATTGTACCTTTAGTCAATAACGTATTATACACTTAAAAAGGCATTAAGGATAGGTCTCATATTTAGTGTTTTTTTCCACAGCAAAATAAAATAAAAATACATAACATTTTATCCTATATAGGTAGGCATCTCTGTGAAAAGGTCCACTCATCAAGAGGTAAAAGGCTCTTCTAAAGTCACCCTAAAATAGAAAATTAGGACTTACTCATTAAATCCTAAAAAAGAGTTATCATTGTAAAATGGCACCACTGGATTATTTCATTAATCTATAATAATAAAAGCATAATATG
>NW_006340817.1:0-420 GCF_000327345.1 Myotis davidii
TTTTTTTTATCTCTCAATGCTCCTTCTCTCTCTCCATTTGCTAAGGCCTTCTTTCTAAAGTATATGTAAAGAAATTACTTAAATGTACTGATTTCCAATTTCCTCATCTATAAAAAGAAGATAATATCCATTCCCAAAAGAACCAGGAAAATTAAATTGTATTTTGTACTTAACAAATATTAATTATACTCTTAAGAGTGAATATTTCTAGCATTCTGTCTTTGATACTGTCTCCCTTCACCATCTAATTCTATAAATGACAATAAAATCTTTACCATAAGCTTTTACCTCTCACCAGAGCTCCATATCAATATTTCTAATTTGTAATATCATGCTACAGACTCAATAAGTTTACAAAACAAAATTTATCATGCCACCCTCTTCCTCATCAAAATAAATTCTGCTCAGGTCTTTCCTATT
>NW_006340818.1:0-420 GCF_000327345.1 Myotis davidii
CACAGGTCGGGCTGAGGGACCCCCCACCCCCCCCAGTGCACCTATTTTGTGCACTGGGTCTCTAATATATTTATAAGCAAAATAGATATATTGAAATAGTCAATAATATTCTCTAAAATTTCTTGGAAGTAGAGAGTAGACAGTTTCAGAATTCCTTTAGTGATAAAGTGTTTCAAGAGTAAAACTTACTTAGAAATATGAGTCTAGATGTAATTGCAAAGACTAGTATTTACCAGGTTGGGCTAGGTATGAGGTGAGTAAAGTAATTTCTTTTATTTGGGGTTGAAATCTATTAATTTAATAGCCACTTTATACATTAGTATTCTTAATCATCTGTGCATATATAATGGCAGCTCTTCTTTGCATGGGACTTGCCCAAATACAAGCTTCTTCTGAATTCTCTTTCATGAACCTGTGGGG